>NC_056741.1:1380301136-1380306136 GCF_019279795.1 Protopterus annectens | reverse complement strand
GACAGTGTCACAAGGCTACAAGTTTCACTTCCATACCCTGCCAAGGGCAAATGGTTGGCCAGACCTGCCAAAAAATCAATGGGCAGAGACTCAAAAACAAGTCTCATCCCTCATGGACATGGGGGCTATTTAACAAGTGCCACAGCAAGAGCAGGGACAAGGATTTTTACTCGACTGTTCTTGGTACCCAGAAAGGACAAAGCATGGAGACCAATACTGGACCTATTTATTCTAAACACTTTCCTGGATATACCAAAATTCAAGATGTTGAACTTACAGCAGCTTCTGCCCATGCTGGGCAGAAAGGCTTGGCAAATCACTTTAGACCTAAAAGAGACATACCTGCATGTCCCAGTCAAACAATTATGCAGAAGATACCTCAGATTCAAGGCTGGTTCAAAGCATTTCCAATTTTCTGCACTGCCCTTTGGCTTATCTACTGCACCCAGGGTCTTCACAAAGTGCCTGGCACTAGTAATTGCTTTCTGTAGACAAAGAGGAATACAAATATATCCTTACTTGTACGACTGACTCATTCAAGCAGAGAACAAGGACATTCTACTACAGCATCTGGCATTTGTGAAAAGACTTTTAACATGCCTAGGGTACACAGTCAGTGAAAATAAATCAAAACTAGTACCCTCTCAAGAGATAATATTCCTGAGTGCAAGCTTAAATACAACTGCCCAGATGGCTTATCTCACGCCAGACAAACAAAGGCAACTGACTACCTATTTCAAGGAAATGGCAACAAAGGCCCAGTTATCTGCAAGAAAAATTCTGCAGGCTTTGGGCTTCATGGCATCCTGCATCCTGCATCCTACTAATTCCATATGCAAGACTGCATATGAGGAAACCTCAGTGGTACGTAAAAAGTGTCTGGACACAACATTGCTACAGCCTGGAAACAATGATTACTCTCATTCACTGCCTGCAACAGGAGTTTTAATGGTGGGCAAAGGCCTGTCACCAAAACAAGGGACAGCCATTCTCACTACCCCCAGCCAGGCAGAACCTAACAACGGAAGCATCAAATTATGCTTGAGAGGGCCCACATGGCAGGAAGAGGCTTTCAGGGCACCTGGTCCACAAATCAAATGCATCTACATATCAATCAAAAAGAGATGCTAGCTGTTCAAAATGCCCTGACAGCCTTCAAGGACCTAATTCGTCCGGGAAAACTACTGATAAAGACAGACAATACCACGGTCATATGGTACATAAGCAGGGGGGCACGCATTCCTACCCCCTTTGCAGACTAGCCATGGCTTTATGGGACACAGCATTGACTTACCAAGTTCATCTGCAGGCACAATTCCTGCCAGGAAAGGACAATTCTCTGGCAGACGAACTAAGCAGAAACCTCATGGATCCCCACGAGTGGCACCTGGATCCACAAGTCTTCAGCATGATAACAAAGAAATGGGGACACCCGGGCATAGATCTATTTGCCTCCCCTCATAACTATCAACTAAAAAGATTCTGCACAAGGACTTATCACAGACAAGCATGGAAAGTGGACGCCTTATCTTTCAACTGGAAAAACCTATCAGTATATGCCTTTCCCTCCACAAGGTACTCCTAAAGGTGAGACTGTAGAAACCAAAAATGATCCTGATTGCCCCAGACTGGCCCCGCCAGTACTGGTATCCGATCTTAAGGAACTTGTCTCAATGCCCAGCCTAGACCTTACCTCAAATACCTCACCTACTGTCCCAACAGAACAATCAGATTCTGCACAGCCAACTCAGGACTCTAAACCTGGCAGCATGGTGGATAATGTAGCCATACAAAGCACACTTCTCAGTAAAGCTGTGATGGATGTCATTTTGAAAGCCAGAAGGCCTAGTACTAGAAAATCCTATGTTGGTAAATGGAAGAGATTTTGTGCTTGGAACCAAGCTCAAGGAACTGACACAGCTGTATCAAATATTCCTCAGATTTTACAATACTTAACTGAGATGCTGGACAAAGGCCTATCTTTTTCATCAATTAAAATTCATACCTCTGCCATTTTGGCTCATTGCAATACAGAGCCACCACTCTTTTCTCATCCTTTATTAAGGCAGTACCTCAGTGGAGCGAAAAAATTTAAGGCCTCCAAGGAGATCACCAATGCTTGCATGTGACCTCAATTATGTCTTGGAAAAACTCACCCTACCTCCTTTTGAGCCAGCTGCTACTGCGGGTATAAAGATTTTATCTTGGAAAACAGCTCTGCTCCTAGCAATAGCTTCTGCAAGACGAGTGTCAGAGCTACAGGCTCTCATGGCTATGGAACCTTTTATCATTTTTTTATCCAGACAGGGTCTCTCTGAGGACAAACCCTACATTTATGCCTAAGGTGGTGTCCAGTGTAGCCCTTAACCAAACTATTCATTTGCCAACCTTTTATCCAAATCCACAGAACAAGGGGGAGAAAATTCTGCATTCTTTGGACGTACACAGACAACTTAGATTCTATTTGGACAAAACTAAAGTTTTCAGAAAGACAGAACAATTACTAGTGGCATATGCTGCAGGGTCACAAGGAAAGGCTATCTCCAAGCAGACTATTTCAAAGTGGATAGGTCACTTTATTTGTTTCTGCTACTCTCAGCATGGCAAGCCAGTACCTAAGGGCATTAGGGCACATTCAACCAGAGCTGCAGCCACTTCTGCAGCCTTTCTCAAGGGAATACCAACCAAAGACATTTTAGAGGCTGCTACTTGGAGTTCAATGCACACCTTTACAAAGCATTACAATCTGCCACTTTACTCTAAATCCAGAGCAGGCTTTGCCACTGCAGTTCTGCAGGGCCTCATAGCCGCTCCTAATGTTGTTTAGCTCCAGCCTCCCAACCATAGCTTTGGGACTCTACCCAAATGATTGACTGCAACAGTGAAACACAAAGAACATAGTACAGTTGTGTACATTTACCATAAATGTAGATGTTCGAGTGTATTCACTGTTGCAGTGCAGGTTACCCACCCGCCATCCCCCTTATTTCTGCTGGAACTTATCTTTACTTCTCTGATCTATACAACCTATGTGGTGTATTTGCTTGTAGATGAAGGTAAAGTTTATTTTGATGCATGTATGTTTTATATATATCTCTAGCCTACCCTTTTGGGGGCACCTGACATCTGGGGCAAGAAAAACTGAAGAAAATGGCGTTGGCTGCATCTTTTATACGCTTGACGACCTGACGTCAGGGAAGGGGCAACAGCATCCGACGCAGGACCTAAGACTTTGGTATTCAGGCCGACTGAGGGCAACCTGCCAGCAGGATTACCCAAATGTAATGACTGCAACAGTGAATACACTTGAACGTCTACATTTATGTTAAGTGTACACAACTGTACTTTTCCTACTCTCACTACATATCACAATGTCATCTGCAAACATCATAGTCCACAGGGGCTCCTGTCTGATCTCGTCTGTCAACCTGTCGATCACCACTGCAAATAAGAAAGGGCTCAGAGCTGATCCTTGATGTAATCCCACCTCCACCTTAAACACATCTGTCACTCCCACTGCAGATCTCACCGCTGTCACACTACCCTTGTACATATCCTGTACCACTCTTACATACTTCTCTGCCTCTCCCGACTTCCTCATACAATACCACACCTCCTCTCTAGGCACCCTGTCATATGCTTTCTCTAAGTCCACAAAGACACAATGCAACTCCTTCTGACCTTCTCTGTACTTCTCCATCAACACTCTCAGAGCAAACATCGCATCTGTAGTGCTCTTTCCTGGCATGAAACCATACTGCTGATCACTAATCATCACCTCCCTTCTTAAAATAGCTTGTACTACTCTTTCTCATAATTTCATGCTGTGACTGATCAGTTTTATCCCTCTGTAGTTACTACAACTCTGCATATCACCCTTATTCATAAAAATCGGTATCAGAACACTTTTTCTCCACTCCTCAGGCATCCTCTCACTTTCCAAGATGTCATTAAACAGTCTGGTTAAAAATTCCACTGCCATTTCTCCTAAACACCTCCAAGGTTCCACATGTATGTCATCTGGACCAGCAGCCTTTCCATTCTTCATCCTCTTCATAGCTATCCTTACTTCCTCCTTGCTAATCTTTTGCACTTCCTGATTCACTATCCCCATATCATCCAACCTTCTCTCGCTCTCATTCTCTTCATTCATCAGCCCCTCAAATTACTCTTTCCATCTGCTCAACACACTCTCCTCACTTGTGAGTGTTTTCCTCATTATCCTTTATCACCCTTACCTGCTGCACATCTTTCCTAGCTCGGTCGATCTGTCTAGCCAATTGGTACAGGTCCTTTTCTCCCTCCTTGGTGTCCATCCTTTCATACAACTCTCCATACGCCTTATCCTAAGCCTTTGTCACCTCTGTCTTTGCCATGCACCTCATCTCCTTATACTTGTCTACTTTCTTCATCTCTCTGACAATCCCACTTCTTCTTCGCCAACCTCTTTCTCTGTATACTCTCCTGTACTTCCTCATTCCACCACCAGGTGTCCGTGTCCTCCTTCCTCTGTCCAGATTTCACACCAAGCACCTTTCTAGCAGTCTCCCTTACTAGCTCTGCTGTAGTTAACCAGCTGTTCGGTAACTCTTCACTGCCACCCAGTGCTTGTCTTGACTCTTCTCTGAACTCCACCTCACAATCACCCTTTTTCAATTTCCAGCATTTCATCCTTGGTGCTGCCCTCACACTCCTCCTACTCCTCTTCTTGATCATCAACGTCATTCTACAGACCACCATTCTGTGCTGCCTAATTACACATTTTCCCTGTCACCAATTTGCAGTCTCCAATCTCCTACAAACTGGCCCTCCTGCATAGGATATAATCCACCCGTGTGCATTTCCCTCCAGTCTTGTATGTCACCCTATGATCCTGCCTCTTGTTAAAATACATATTCACCACAGTCATGTCCATCTTTTCTCAAAATCCACTACCATCTGACCTTCTACATTCCTTTCCATAACGCCATACCTACCCATCACTTCCTCATCCCCTCTGT
>NC_056741.1:1380196136-1380298636 GCF_019279795.1 Protopterus annectens | reverse complement strand
TGGATGCAAGGCAATACTGTGGCACTATAGAGTTGTAGTGTGATATATCCTTTTGAGGCAAAACAATGGCACCTTATAACTGTGATAAAAACAATCCAGTTATTAAAACCAGGTTTTTTATGTATATATATATATATATATATATATATATATATATATATATATATATATATATACACATACATACACACATATTGTATGTATGTATATATATATATATATATATATATATATATATATATATATATATATGGGTCTACTACACATGACTGAAATTTCATATGACTGAAATTCATTTGACTGAGACCAGAACATCAAAAGTTCAAAACACTGAAAACTCATTTGACTGAAACTCATAACACTGACACATTAAAGTAAAAGGTTTATACCCTTTTCCCCACCGTAGTGCGATCCTGGAGTTAGTACATATAGTTAGGGTGGTAGGGGGCACAGCTAGGTTTACCACCTGTCCCACTTTGCGAGGGACAGTCCCTCTTTGGGCAGTTGTGTCCTGCAAAAAAAATTGAAAAAATGGCAAATGTCCTGAGATTTTAGGACATAATCATTTCCTTTATTTTATGTAATAGTTGAGTAAAACAGTTATTCTGTATCTGAAACACCTAAATGTTATAAGAAACAGAATATGCAACTAAAATGCTACAAGAATAAGCTTTTATTTATGCAAAAAAGTGATGTTCTGTCCTTGGTACTGGCCATGGATATGTTTCGCCCTGCAAAATCTGACGTTTGTACCAAAAATGTCCCACTTTGGGTATTTGAAAAGGTGGCAGCCCCAGGCACAGCCCCCCACATAGTTTAGGTATATATTGTCTTCTGCAAAGAGTTATTCATTGCAGAAGTATCCATCTGTATGTTTTAAAATGTATAACGTATGTGGGGGACTGTGCCCCCCCCCCAATTATATATACTAACTCCAGGATCACACTAACATGGGGAAAAGGGCATATACCTTTTACTTCAATGTGTCAGTGTTATGAGTTTCAGTCAAATGAGTTTTCAGTGTTTTGAACTTTTGATGTTCTGGTCTCAGTCAAATGAATTTCAGTCATGAAATTTCAGTCATGTGTAGTAGACCCATATATATATATATATATATATATATATATATAGAGAGAGAGAGAGAGAGAGAGAGAGAGATGTATATGGATATAGATATATGTACATATATAGACACACACACATTATATATATATATATATATATATATATATATATATATAAACACATACACACACACATATGTATATGTGTGTGTGTGTGTGTTTTTATATATATATATATATCACCATGACTCAAAGACATCTTTATAGGAGATTAAAACCTCCATTGATTAACATTAATGACTGCCTTCACTATGACTTTATTCTCAGATGTGCTATTGAGGCAATCTCTTTGTTCCCTGGCAACTACTACTTTTGCCAGCCCTTGACTGCAGTGCTCCTGTTTGTATGAGCTTAAAAAACACACACACTTTTTTCAGTTGGTAAGGGTCCAAAAGTGATGGGCTTGAACACCTGAGTGTCCAGAAAGACTTAAGTAACTGTCCTTGGTCTCTTATCACCTTCCTGGGGAAAGCATGTGCCTTACATTTTGGGCCTTGAATTACCCATTTTGTGTGAAGCAGTGTCTAAAATCTACCTTACAATAATTTTTGGCTATAGTAACAACTTGACCAGTTTGTTACCCAGTGTTTCCTTTACCTTTGCAAAAATTCCCTCTCCTGGTGTAAAGGTGTCATTCACTATCCACTTTTAAGAGAAGAGAACAAGATCATTGTTTTGGTGTGCGTACATTCCAGCATGGGACAACTGTGGTCAGGCTTCTTGAGGGGCCTCTAAGCTACAAGTTTGATATGAAATCATGGTCTGCTAGAATGTTGTTGTTCCATAGTACATGTATCACGTTTTATGTTGGTCATGACTCAAATCCCATTGTCAACTTCTCATAGTCTCTTAATGTAGTGAGCAAAATACAATGCCTTACTATTTCTTGAAGTACTATGCCACTGGTAAGAGAGGATGGTTTCTGCAGGAAGACTGAAACTGTTGGAAAACATAGGACAGCCTTCATACTGATGTAGAATGGAAATGTACAGTAACAATTTTTCTTCACATGACATTGTTTGAAATGGTCTCCCCACCCTCCGTTGACGGCAGACAATGTCAACATCTACATGTATTTGAGAAGAAAGGAAGCACCCTGTATCAGGTTGTGTAGTGTTATCCAACACTTAACAGGTTAGTACCACTTGACTTTTCTCATGTGGAGTGTTGACATTTGTTGTGACCTGGAGAGGATATATGGTTTAACACAACAATGAACTTCTGGCCATTACATGGCAAGGAAATTTACTTTCCTTTCTTTTTTTTTTTTTTTTTGTCTTGCAGGATAATTGATTTGGCTTGGTTGATTAACAGCTACCTCTCTTTCTCAACCTGCCTAAGTCACGTTTAGAATTGTATCCAAAATTGCAAACACTGAGATGGTATAGTCTCATTCCTTGATGAGTTAACTGAGGAAGGTGCAGACACAAATTATCATGGCAGGGATGCTTACATTTTTTTAGATTACAAGTGACTAAAAAGGCACCAAGGCAGTACAGAAAGTGTTGGAAACCCATACAAATCTAAGGAATGTGTACTGCGCTTGTGTGCTTCCTTCATGTTTGTCCATATCACACATGATGATTGTGCACAGTAAGAAATCGTTAAGTACAGGAATCATGTTTTGCTGAAAGAACATTTTCAATTGTTTGTAGGTATCTAGGGCAGAACTGAAAATGAGTCTGGGAAAGCCAAGATATGCTTGTTTTGACCTTTTGGTTTTATCAGGAAGAGTAAATCACCTGTGTTGATCTATATTTCACAAAATCTAGTGCATCCTTTCAGTAAAACTGAATTCTACTTTATAGTCTTTCTCCCTTTAAATTGAGGACCATCCCAAAAATACCAAGTAGAGTGGGTTGATCCATCTCTTGACTTTTTAAACCAGAAGAGTACAGAGATATCTTGACCCTTAAGAAATGTCAAGTTGTGCAGTCAGCAGAGATAGAGTAATCCTCCAAATAATTATCAACACAGGTCTGATACAGGGCAGAAAAGAGATTGTAGAAGAGAAAGCAGTGAGCACATATATTGCATTTCTTTAAGCTGACCTACCATTCTGGCCATTAGTAGTGGAAAGAGACTGTTCTGGCAGTACCAGCATATACTATATGCAGAACTGCAGTTTCATTCTTATGACCATATTCATAGTGGAATCCACTGATAAAACAACAGATTGTGTACTAATTCAGGTCAATGAATGAGGTTGTTTGGTGGTGTGTGGTTGTTTAGAAACTGATATTTTGGTCTGTTTTTGAGGTAGTTTAGATGTCATTTTCTGAAGATAACCTCAGCCTCTCTAATAGAGAAAGGAATTTACGTGCGTCCCCTGTCATGAGTTTGATAAAGTAGCAAACTCGGTTGGTAGGTTCATTACTGTAGCACTCATAATGTTTGTCCTTGATTAACAGCTTTGTGGACAGGAGAAATCTGTGATTTAGGAAGCCAAGGTCTGTAGAGAAGAAAGCAAGTATCCATAACTGCTTTCCTTAACAGAAGCTTTTACTTTTCATAACTTTGCAGTAACTTCCATACTTTGAGACAGCAAATGTCCATATTCAAGATGGAGACTTAAGATGACTGTACCTAATGTTTATTTATTTATCTTTGTTGACTGGGAAAGTCTGACTGGGCAGAGTCCATTTTCATTGGAGACCTGGGGAGAAAAGCTTGACCACAGTACATTTATATTGTCAAGTGAATTTCAGACAGTTCCCAGAAAATCAGCAGTTACATTTCTTATGAAACAACACACAAGTACAAGACATGTATATACAGTAAAGTATTTACATCAGTTACAAGTCTGCACAGTTGTTACAGCTGTAAAATATTTCAGGAAATAAATGAATTGATACTGCAGAAGGGAAGCATTATTGTAAAGAAGTTGTGTTTTCTTTCATTTCAGTAAACAAAGATTTGCAATGTTATTTGTGGGCAGAAACCAACTGAACAGTCTGCTGCATAGGCCCAGTTGTTTAGTTTGGCCACAACCACATTGAAGTGAGTTTTCATATTTGCAGCAGAGGCTGGCAGTACTCAAGGTTATTTAAAATATGATGCCATTTCCAAGGTGTGAATTGAAGCCGTTTTTTGTAAAAGTCATCTGTTGTAAAGGATAGAGGTGAATCTTTTCTCTTTAGCTTCAGATTAGGGGGACATGGGTGCAGTCAGTCCTTAATGTCCATTGACCGTGCTATTCAGTATACATAGTAAGGCTGGTGAGGACTGACATCATGAAACAGTCAGCTGGAGGATCTAAAGTGTGAGCCAAGGTGGTCTCCTTTAGCTGTCAGTTTAATTCCTAAGACAATGTTAGTATGCTTTCCTTGATCTCTGATGACTATGCTACTCAGTGTATATTTAGTATGGTTATTGCAAACTAAGTGTGAAATAACCAGCAGAAGTATTTGCTTAAGTGTGAGCAGAGGTGTTTTCCTTTATCGGTCAGTTTCATCTTCTTACATGGGCAAGTAAAATGGATCCTTCGCTGAAGGAACTAGTGTGTGTATGGATCTCTCTGTACATCCTCATTGCACCTTCTCCATGTGCGTGTGTGTGTGTGTGTGTGTGTGTGTGTGTGTGTGTGTGTGTGTGTGTGTGTGTGTGTGTGTGTGTGTGCGCGTGCGTGCGTGTGTGTGCGTGTGTGTGTGCGTGTGTGTAGGAAGACTCTTGTCCATCTGTGGGCAATTGGGCAAATGTCAATAATGTCTAGCATTTGTGTGACATTAGTAAAATCTGTTTGTCTGTTGCACGTGTGAGGACCAGAAATGCCATCCTTGTAATGTCAGGGTTGTAATTGTAAATGTAGGGGAATATATAATATAAGCCCAAAGTTGTGGCATTGCTGAGTGTTTTCTATATTGTGAGGTACAGCAACCTCAGAGTTAGTATACATAGTTAGCAGGATTGTAGGAGCATGGCCCAGAAGTTTGGAGGGAAGGAGGGAGGGGGATGGACTGCATGAATGAAATCCCAGTGCAAAAATGGTTTGTCTTACGGGTTTTGGGATTTGTGTTTATGGAGGGTCATTTTGTAGTCTCTTTTTTTGTTGTTAATATCCAAGCTCAGACCCTCACACTTGTCATTGGGAGTTGCAGTGAAAAAATTACCACGATCAAACATCTAGTAATGGGCACCTTTTTTTCTCGCAACTTCCCAGACAAAGATATAGAGTATGTAATGGGCTTTGGTGTTTGATTCCTTCTTGATGACTGCATTGGGCTCTGAGGAGGAGGGTTTCACCCTTTTCATTATCTACTTCTCTATTTCCTTTTTTTTTAATTATTTTTAGTTTTTTACATTGCAAATGTTCTTCGTGTTTCACTGTTGCAGTCATTACATTTGGGTAATCCTGCTGGCAGGTTGCCCTCAGCCGGCCTGAATTCCAAAGTCTTGGGTCCTGCGTCGGTTGCTGTCGCCCCTTCCCCTGACGTCAGGTCGTCAGGGGTATAAAAGAAACAGCTGATGCCATTTTCTTCAGTCTTTCTTGCCGCACGGTGCCCGAAGCAGAAGCAGTTCGCAAGTGCCGGTCGGCTGACTCCTGAGATTTTCGTGTTCGAGTTTCAGACCCGAAGTCTTCAATAAAGCTAAGTACCCCATTGGGGAAACTTTTTTCTTGCTCCAGACCGATGTCAAAAAAAGCTAATAATTATATTTCTTGTGGAAAGCAAATACCTCATAAGAATTTTCATTCTTACTGTATTCCTTGCCTAGGCCCTGATCACAGTGTTTCTGGTTTTCGGTTTTGTGTTAGATTTAACCAACACACTTTTAAGCGTCGGTATGATTTTGCTTTAAACTATTTTGGATGATGGTTTAATTATCCAGAAATGTCATCGGATAGCCATCCGACTACCGGAGTTCACAAAAAACGCAAAGAAAAGGAGAGATAAACAATCGAGGTCCAAAACAGACGAAGCTTCTCCTAAGCCAGTCGCTGGTTAGGCGGTTCTCAGTGAGGCGCTTTCACAGCCCCTGACGCCCGCTACTTTAGAGTCGCAGGCCACTACCGATTCCCACGTGGAGTCAGCTATGCAGCTGGAAACTCAAGGTATTGGAACATCGGACACTATTCCCTCAGATGGGTCCGAAGCCGCTGAGCAGGCACTGGCTTCTGAGGGTGTATTAAGACCTAAACATCTTTACATTAAACCAACTTCAGCTACAAAGGCAAAGACTAAAGCACCTTCTAAAGCAAAGAAACAAACTCAAGAGCCACGTGGACAGGCCTCTATGCCCCAAAAAAACAGATGCTCAAAATGGCCGAAGACCTGATTACCTTGATCAGGGGTTCCCATCCCCCTCCAGATAAGAGGCCTAGGCAAGAGACTGACTATGACTCTTCAGATCAGGTTTCTATTTCTTCTGACTCCTCTTCTAATCAGGAATATTCTCTTCCCCCCTATGAGGTTTCTGATGCTGAAGAATCTATACCTTCAGCTTCTCTTCCAGAGGACTATTCTTTTGGGGAAACCTTGCATACCATGAGGGAACATTTCCACTGGGAGAGCCAAGATTTTTCAGAATCTAAAAAGAGGCTCAGGAATTTCCTTTTACAACCTCAACATAGGCCTGTAGCCATTCCACCTGTGTTAGACATTGTAGATGATGTGTTTTCAGAGTCTAGTCTGACCCCCGACTCCTTACCTCCAGCTCCTGTTAAGCCTGACAGATATTACAGGGTTCCTGACTTGCATAAATTCCTTTTTAAAAATCCTGCTGCAGACCCAGAAACTATTTCACAGGGTCCCAAAGGAGTTAAGGCTTCCGCTGCAAAAAACCCTACCCCCTCTGACAGGGATTCTAGGGCACTGGATAGATGGGGAAAAAAGGTTTACACATCTGCTACCTTGGCTATAAGGGCCTTAAACTGTCAGTTTCATATGCTCAAGTATCAGCAACATGTCATGGCATTGCTTAAACAGAAAATGTTGTTAAACTCTGAATGTGCAGAAAACAAGGAAATGCAGGATTTATTGCATGCAGCTGAACAAGTTGGTAAACATACTTTGCAATGTGGTTTTGATTCTTTGGAGGCCTCCTGCAGGGCTGCAGTTAAGGGTTCTGTAATTAGAAGGCATGCTTGGTTAAAGGAACAAAATCTACCTGATCATGTTAAAGTTAAATTATTAGATGCACCTTTACAGCACGATACTTTGTTTGGTGTTAAGGCAGAAGAAGTGTTAAAGAAAATGGAGGACAAAGCTAAATCTATGCAAACTGTCAAATAAGTTTTACAAGTACAGCCACCTAGGTTTAGCAGACACTGGCCTACAAAGAATTGGTCCTTTCCTGTGTCAGACAGACCTCAAAGGGGCAGATCCAGACGCCCTAGAGGCAGATCCCAGGCGCAAGGTTCATACAGGTCAAAGCAATGGGGTGCTTCTACCTCCAGACTTGGAGAAGACAAATCACAGCCATACATGAAACAGTCCCAATGACTTCCCCCTGCCAGCACCAAGCACTTATGTCCTGGCAGCACCCCTAGGGGGGAAATTAGCACTTGTTTCACAAAATTGGCACATTATAACCCAGGACAAGTGGGTTCTAAATATAGTGTCACAAGGCTACAAGTTCCATTTCCATACCCTGCCAAAAGCAAACGGTTGGCTAGATCTCCCAAAAAATCAATGGGCAGAGGTGCAAAAACAAGTCTCATCCCTCATGGACATGGGGGCCATTCAACATGTACCAGAGCAAGAGCAGGGACAAGGATTTTACTCAAGACTGTTCTTTGTACCCAGAAAGGACAAGGCCTGGAGACCAATACTGGACCTATCTATTTTGAACACATTCCTGGATATACCAATATTCAAAATGTTGACTTTGCAGCAGCTTCTGCCCATGCTGGGCAAGAATGCTTGGCTTGTGACTTTAGACCTAAAAGAGACATACCTGCATGTCCCAATCAGACAGTCGTGCAGAAGACACCTCAGATTCAAGGCTGGCTCAATGCATTACCAATTCTCTGCACTGCCCTTTGGCTTATCCACTGCGCCCAGGGTCTTTACAAAGTGCCTGGCACCAGTAATTGCATTCTGCAGACAAAGAGGAATACAAATATATCCTTACTTGGACGACTGTCTAATTCAAGCAGAGAACAGGGACATTCTTCTACAGCATCTAGCATTTGTGAAAAGGCTTCTAACATGCCTATGGTACACAGTCAACGAAAAGAAATCAAAACTAGTAACCTCTCGAGAGATAATATTCCTGGGTGCAAGCTTAAATACAACTGCCCAGATGGCTTATCTCACACCAGACAAACAAAGGCAACTGACTACCTATTTCAAAATGTTGGCAACAAAGGCCCAGTTATCTGCAAGAAAAATTCTGCAGGCTTTGGGCTTCATGGTATCCTGCATCCTACTAATTCCATATGCAAGACTGCATATGAGGAAACTTCAATGGTACCTAAAAAGTGTTTGGACTCAACATTGCCACAGCCTGGAAACAATGATTACTCTCATTCCTTGCCTGCAACAGGAGTTTCGATGGTGGGCAAAGGCTTGTCACCAAAACAAGGGACAGCCATTCACATTACCCCCAGCCAGGCAGACACTAACAACAGATGCTTCAGATTACGCCTGAGGGGCCCACATGGCAGGAAGATGCATTCAGGGCACATGGTCCTCAAACCAAATGCATCTGCATATCAATCAAAAGGAGATGCTAGTTGTTCAAAATGCCCTGTCATCCTTCAAGGACCTACTTCATCCGGGACAACTACTGATAAAGGCAGACAACATCACGGTCATGTGGTATATAAACAAGCAGAGGGGCACACATTCTTACCCCCTTTGCAGACTAACCATGACTTTGTGGGACACAGCATTGACTTACCAAGTACATGTGCAGGCACAATTCCTGCCAGGAAAGGAAAACACTCTGGCAGACAGACTAAGCAGAAACCTCATGGATCCCCACGAGTGGCAGCTGGATCCACAAGTCTTCAGCATGATAACAAGGAAATGGGGATGTCTGGACATAGATCTATTTGCCTCCCCTCACAACTACCAACTAAAAAGATTCTGCACAAGGACTTATCAAAGACAAGCATTGAAAGTGGACGCCCTATCTTTCAGCTGGAAAAACCTATCAGTATATGCCTTTCCTCCCCAAAGTACTCCTGAAGGTCAGACAGGAGAAGCCAAAGATGATACTGATTGCCCCAGACTGGCCACGCCAGTACTGGTATCCAAACCTAAAGAACTTGTCTCAATGCCCAGCTTGGACATGGCCTCAAATACCTCATCTTCTGTCCCAATGAAAATCAGATCCTGCACAGCCAGCTCAGTACTTTAAACCTGGCAGCATGGCGGATAATGTAGTTATACAAAACACACCTCTCAGTAAAGCTGTGATGGATGTCATTTTGGAAGCCAGAAGGTCCAGTACTAGAAAATCTTATGCTGGAAAATGGAAGAGATTCTGTGCTTGGAACCAGGCACAAGGAACTGATACAGCCGTTCCAAATATTCCTCAGATTTTGCAATACTTAACTGAGATGCTGGACAAAGGCCTATCTTTTTCATCAATTAAAATTCATGCCTCTGCCATTTCGGCTCATTACAATACAGAGCCACCAATCTTTTCTCATCCTTTATTAAAGCAGTACCTCAGAGGAGCCAAAAACTTAAGGCCTCCAAGGAGATTACCAATGCCTGCATGGGACCTCAACTAGGTCTTGGAAAAACTCAACCTGCCTCCTTTTGAGCCAGCTGCTACTGCTGACATAAAATTTGTATCTTGGAAAACAGCTCTGCTCCTAGCAATAACTTCTGCAAGATGGGTTTCTTAGCTACAGGCACTCATGGCTGTGGAACCTTTCATCATGTTTTATCCAGACAAGGAGGACAAACCCAACATTTATGCCTAAGGTGCTGTCCAGTGTGGCTCTTAACCAAACTATTCATCTGCCAAATTTTTATCCAAATCCACAGAACAAGGGGGAGAGAATTCTTCATTCTTTTGACGTACACAGACAACTTAGATTATACTTGGACAGAACCAAAGTTTTCAGGAAGACAGAGCAATTACTAGTGGCATATGCTGCAGGATCACAAGGAAAGGCTATCTCAAAGCAGACTATTTCAAAGTGGATAGGACACTGCATTCGTTAATGCTATTTACACCATGGCAAGCCAGTGCCTAAGGGCATTAGGCCACATTCAGCCAGAGCTGCAGCCACTTCAGCAGCCTTTCTCAGGGGAGTACCAACCAAAGACATGTTAGAGGCTGCTACTTGGAGTTCAGTGCACACCTTTACAAAGCACTATCATCTGCCACTCTACTCTAAATCCAGGGCAGGCTTTGCCACTGCAGTTCTGCAGGGCCTCATAGCCGCTCCTAATGCTGTTTAGCTCCAGCCTTCCAACCATAGCTTTAGGATTCTACCCAAATGTAATGACTGCAACAGTGAAACACGAAGAACATAGTACAGTTGTGTACACTTACCATAAATGTAGATGTTCAAGTGTATTCACTGTTGCAGTCCAGGTTACCCACCCACCATCCCCCTTTTTTCTGCTGGAACTTTTCTTTCCTTCTCTGATTTATACAACTTATGTGGTTTATTTGCTTGTAGATGAAGGTAAAGTTTATATTGGTGTATGTATTTTTATATATATATATATATATATATATATATATATATATATATATATATATAAAATATATATAAATTAAGAAAAAGGCTGTACTCCATGAGGCAAAAGCTGTGCTTATAAAAAGTAGAAACACAACAAAAACAACAGATAAAGCAACAGCTACCATGCAGGTTTATATAAATTGATAAGACTGTAAAAAATCCATAAATCGTAATAGAAATGTATAAATATCCAAAATGATAGTCCAATAATATATTATAAAAACGATAGCTCATTAGTGCACTCAGTGGGTTAGCGCTTTCACATCTTAGCTTCTTCAGACCATATAACTGAGTGAGTATTAAACAAGCATTTAAAAATAAGGGACAACAAATCACAAACTGACGCATCATAATTGCCCACTTACATATATAAACAAAGAAAGACATATAGAAACCTTATATAAATGAATAAAAACATATAAAAATCTTATAGAAATACATTTATAAGGACTCTAAACATCAAATATGATATATATATATCTCATATATAATATTCTCTTAAAATTACAATAGTACATCAAAGTCAGAAACATATCCTATCAGCATATGTCTCAGACCTCATTAAATGTGTTTATTCATATGTTAAAATTTCTTGTATTCCTATAATTATTCTATTCCTGTACATATTTTTATCTAACCTTAAGTCTTTTTGTTCGAAGAAAGGGCCTAAAGGAAACTCTTTCATTCAAACCTCTACCTGAATCTGCATGAAACCTAATAATCCACTTAGCCTCCCTTTCTTCTGTTATATGACTAATATCACCTCCCCTTACACTTCTTTTTATAGTTTCTATAACCATAAACTCAAACACGTGTTCTTGTCCCTTCGAAATGACATGTTTTGCCAAGGCATTCATCAAACTGAGTGCACTAATAAAGAGCTATCGTTTTTATAAGATATTATTGGACTATCATTTTGGATATTTATACATTTCTATTACGATTTATGGATTTTTTGCAGTCTTATCGATTTATATAAACCTGCATGGTAGCTGTTGCTTTATCTGTTGTTGTTGTGATAAAATATATATATTTCATACTGAGCTTATCGAAGGAAGGACACTGAGGAAACTCGGAGCTATAATATATAACATTAAGTATCCTGTTTTTTGTTTATTTTGTTCTTTATTTCTTTGTTATGTATAGCACTTTGTGTACTGTGTATTTTTCTAGCTAGTTTCACTGTGTGTGAGGTATTAACTGGAAATTGTCCACTTTTATTAAGCATCTGTTGGGTTGTTTGTTTCTGATAACTTGTTGCAGTTAAACTCTTTTCTAGAGGCTCCTTTAGCTATTTAAAACTTTCATTTAAAGGCTCACTGCTGCTTTTCAGCCGTGAGAAACATTTATGCAGTTTGTTTCCCACCCTGCCTCCCTGTTGGTACAGTGTTTTTATAGTTGGTGGCTTTGCAGTTGCCCGCCCCTAGTTTAAATTTGATCTGGGATCCTCCTCCCAGTCTAGTGTCATTAGCTCATTCTACCCAGTACAGGGAGAACATTTGAGAAGGCCAATCAGCTTAGTTTATGCTACTCTTTCTCTCTTTCCACTTAAATTTTTATTTTTTTTTATCTGCTTTTACTGTATTTGTGTTTCTTCCTACTTTATTTTGCTTTTGCTTCATCTTAAAAGTACTCAGTTGTATTTATTACTGCTTGGTGTAACTCATTCTAAGCCTTTTAGTTTAAGCACTTGGGCTTCAGACCAGTTGTTTTACATTAAGAAGGTTTGTGGCCTGCTCTGTGGTGGCAGGACAGGTAGCTTACATCCTTCTAAGTTGTGAACTGCTGATTGAGGGCTCAGTGTCTGTTATTCTAAAAGTGTATTAGTTCTGGTTTAAGCACTTGGGCTTCATGCCAGTTATTTTACATTAAGAAGGTTCGTGGTCTGCACTCTTGTGGGAGGAGAGGCTGGACTCTGCCCTTCTGAGCTGGGAATTTCTGGTTAAAGGCTTATAGTGCCTGCATATTTGAACTGTTTCTTACTGAAATTGGTACACCTTGTTTGCTGTAGCATAGACTAGATCCAGACCTGCTGAATCTAGCTTTGTTTGTATGCTTGTTATTTCCCTGAAACGCGGCTTTTCATCGCTTCTGTGGATCCCTAGTGATATCTGCATTGCTTACTGTACTTATTTCCTTGTTTCACTTGAAAGAAAGTTACTGTTTGTCATTTTTGCATTTAAGTTAGCTGGCACTTGCTCACTAAGTCAGCACTAAAAAATTAAAAGCACTACACCCTCACAAACTCCCCTTGAGTACCTTGTTCCGCATTGGCCCTTTTTTTCAATTATAAAGGAATTCCCAATACTATTCTAGCATGTCCAAAGGTCAGTTGTGAATCTCCTCTCCGGTCCAGCTGGTGAATCTGGGAATCTTGAGGCAATGTTACAACTGCCTCATGTACACAGACAACCCTCTCCTCCTCCCAACAAATTCCAACACATGTGAGAGATGCAACCATATAGCCAAACTGGAGGCTAAGCTCTCTCAACTCAGTACTGGTGTAACCAGTCAGGAGGAGAAGGAAACCACAGTCACTACAATTCCAGTCTCACATAGACCTACCACGACAGCAAACCAAACACATAAACACACAAAAACATACTCGGAGGCTCTAAATAAAAATCTGCCTAAGCAGCAGAGACCTCCAAAGCAGACACCCAAGCAACCGCTACCCCAAAACAAAACACGTGTAACACATAGCTCACAAAGCCAGTGTGCCGGACAGTCACAGCCCTTAAGGCTAAACAACACACCTGATACACTTGTAATAGGTGACTCTATCGTCAGGCACACTGACGTCCCGCTCACCAGGCTGAACACCTTCAGGAATGCATGGATCATGCAATCCCAAATAAAACCAAGACCCAATCCTCCAAAGGCAGACGTCCTGTCTGGTGGACCCCAGCCATAAACAAACTATACAATAAAAGGAGGAAGCTACTACATGATAGAGCAAAATCCCTAAAAGGGAAGGCATCTCTGATCAGTATTAGCAAAAAACTATGGGCACTTATAAAATCGTCTAAGGCCAGCTTCGAGAGAAAAATTGCCCAGGACACTAAGGATAATCACAAGGTTTTCTTTAGTTATGTTAGGAACCTGGGTGGGAATTCCCAGATATGCTCAGAATTAGTCCAAAATGACAAAAAATACACCAAACCCACAGACATTGCCAACATCCTAGCTGACAGGTTCAGCGCAAACTTCTCCCCCCCCACACCAAAAGGGCGAATATCTATCCCAGCAGAGTGCTGCCCCTGTGACATCTCAGATGCTCAGGTAAGAGCCGCCCTCTCCAAAGCAAAAAACACAGCATCAATGGGACCAGACGGTGTCCCGGGCTGCGTCCTACATGAACTCCAAGAAGAGCTAAACCCAAACATAAAACTACTGTTCAATCTCAGCCTTACTACTGGATATGTACCCAAAGAGTGGCGTACAGCAACAGTGGTCCCTCTCCACAAAGGTGGTGCCTCAACGGATCCTGGAAACTATCGCCCCATAAGCCTGACTAGCTTGGTCTGCAAAGCTATGGAAATGATCATCATGGACTTCATAAATAAAGATATTGGGGACCTACAGACACTGGATCCTACCCATTTCGGCTTTGTTAAGGGCAGATCCTGCCTCTTAAACCTGGTCGATTTCTTTGAAACAGTCACCAAGGCCATTGACGAGGGGAAGGTGGTCCACACAGCCTACCTGGACCTCGCAAAAGCCTTCGATACAATACCCCACTCGGGCATTATAGATAAGCTCACCAGCTTAAATATAAACCCCTATGTCACTAGATGGGTTGCAAACTGGCTCAAGGACAGAACCCACATGGTTAGAATTGCTGGAGCCATGTCAGACTCCAAACCAGTTACAAGTGGCGTCCCACAAGGCTCAGTCCTGGGACCTCTCTTGTTCGGTATATATTTCTCGGAGGTACAAGCAAACACGGAAGGACTGTGGCTGACCAAGTTCGCAGATGACTGCAAACTGGGCGCCATAATCGACTCTCCAGCCGACACAAGCATCCTCCAAAAGGGCCTCATAGAAACAGACAACTGGTGCCAGAGCCATGGCTTCAAGCTAAACGCCAAAAAGTGTATAGTCATCCCCTTTGGCAAAAACAAAGTGTCCACAAATTGCCACATTGGTGGTAATCCATTAATTACAGAAGAAGTAATTAGGGACCTGGGGACCCAAGTTGATAGCAGTCTCTCATTTGACAACCACGTGGCCAAAGTGGTTAGAAAAACATTTTATATAGCCCACCTAATCATGAAGGGATTCACATCTAGATCAGGGGAGGTCATTGTGCCTCTGTACTCATCCCTCATCAGGCCCATAATTAAGTACAATGCCCCTTTTGGGATTACCTTACCAGACACCTGCAGCAACTGGAAAGACCCCAAAAGTACCTCACCAAGAGGATCAAATGGCTCAAACAGATGCCATATGGTGCCCGGTTAAAGAAACTCCAGCTCTACTCAGTGGCATACCGCCTGCTCAGAGGTGATCTGTGCCTGACGTATAAAGCCATGTCCAACCCGGAATTAATGGACATGCTGCATCTCAGAAAATCCAAATCCCATCGAGCTACGCACCCGAGAGACTTGAACCTCAGCACTGAAATAAATAGGACATGCTGGAGGGACAGATTCATAACCCAGAGGCTCCCTTCACTCTGGAATAAAATCCCAGTCCAGGTTAGGCAGAGTCCTTCATTTCACTGACTCTCTTCAAGAGGAATCTTGATGAGTGGATGGGAGATCGTAGGTTTACCCCAGGTATCACTTCTGTGTCACTGTTAGACAGAGGCACAGTATACTAACCTCAAAAAAGGGCATAGCAAAATTAATTTAAAATGGGTGGTGAAAGCCAAACACACTCTGGCTAGGCTTATAAATGCACTAGGGCAGAGAGCCTAGTATGAACCTATGAACCTATATATAAATACATTTTGGCTACACTTTTAGGGGGCACCTGACATCTGGGGCAAGAAAAACTGAAGAAAATGGTGTCTGCTGCTTCTTTTATACCACTGACGACCTGATGCCAGGGAAGGGGCGACAGCAGCCGACCCAGGACCCAAGACTTTGGAATTTAGGCCAGCTGAGGGCAGCCTGCCAGCAGGATTACCCAAATGTAATGACTGCAACAGTGAATACACTTGAACATTTACATTTATGGTAAGCGCACATAACTGTTTTACTTCTGCTTTGCAGCAGCAGGAGACCATAATCCTGTGTAGTTTGCTCCCTTTAAATGCATTCAACTTTCTGCCTCCTGTCTTTCTCTGCTTTCCATTGTACTGTTTTTCCACCCATCCCAGAAACTTTTGAATGCTTCTCTGGATTCTTTTTCTACCACCCATTCTAGTATATCATTCCTTGGTTCTACAGCTCTTTCTGTGAAAAAGTAGTTCAAAGATCCTGGGAGTAGGGAGCCCCTAAAATGTGCAATCTGTTATCACCACCTTCCTGTTCAGGATAACACATTCACATTTCCCTGCATTGTCCTTTAGATCAATATCATGTTTACCCATTCTCTTCTGGTGTCCTGTGAGAAGAGGTACAGCTTCTCTAGCATCTGATCTTATTCCTTCCCCCTACATCTCTCAAGTCTTTGTGATAACTTTCTTATGGATTCCTTCCAGCAGCCTCATGGCTCTTTCCTTATATGGGCTTCAGAACTAAACACAATACTGAAAGTGTTGCTTGTTCAAGGCCGTCAAGCGTGGAAGCATTACCTCTTTGCTTCTGAATCGTATCTCCATAAAGCTGCATGCCAGCATTCTGCTGTTGCCATTGCCTTGCTCTTGATGTCCCATTCCAGGTGTGGTCAGCACCCAAAGATTCTTTTCTTGTGCTGTCACCAGGAGTTCCTCTTCTCCAACCGATTTATTTGTAACAGGTTTGCTTAAGTGCAGTATTTTTTGCTCTTACTTGCATTGAACCTTAACTGCCACCTTTCTGTCCACTTATTCAGCCTTACCAATTCTTTTGCTAGATTTATCTCCTCATTTTCCAGAGCTACAACTATCTTTGATTCTATTTTTGCTTTACCAGACACACATAAGACTACTGGACCCAGGACAGACCCCTGTGGCACTCTACTAGTCACTTTCCTAATTCTTGACATTACTGCTGTTACTACAACCCTCTGTATCTTGCTATTCAGTGATGCAGCTGTTTTTTCAGTCCTGGTTCTGTACCCCATTTCCCTGTTTCCAGTTTTCCTGTCAGCCTGCTGTAGGGGACCAAGTCAAGGGCCTTGCTGCACTCCAGGTAGGTTGTGTCTGTTAGTACTTCTCTGTCAGTTTCACTTGTAACTTAGTAATAAAACTGGATCAGGTCTGACTGGCAGTCTCTTTTAATCAATGGGCTGTGCTGCTTGCTATCCTGAAGATTATTGCAGAAATGCTACTACAGTCTTCCCTTCAGGATTCTCTGTGTGACTTTCCCATGCATCTTTTGTTAAGCAAGCAGACTTCTAGTTCCTTGGATATTTTTTAGCCCTCTCCCCTTGTCCAGTGCTACAATAGTTGCCTTCCTTCATTCCTGTGGCACTTTTGTAATAACCAGTGATCTGCTGATGATTTCCATCATTGGTCTGCAAACACTCTGTCCAGATTTCCAATGACCCTAGAAGGTAGCTCATCTGATCCTTGTGCTTTATTTTCCCTAAGGCGGGTCTATATTGGAACATCGAATATTTAACAATTCGAATCACTTATGCGCCCCCACACCCCTCGCTACTTAAATATACCAACTCTAAGACCGCACTACACTGAAGTAAATGGAAATCTCCCCTTACAGAGATTTCCGTTTACCTCTTCGATGTTCTGCAGTTTCGCTATTCTTGTGTTGACAGTGTCAGATTCAACATTGTCGGCTTTCGAGAATTTAATATATACCCCCCCCACCAAGGCAACCAGTTTTCTCTGAAACTCCTCCTCCTGTATCCTAATGTCTTACCACTGTTTTGTGCACCAGTCATTAGTTGCTGTGAGACCCTCTTGCAGTATGTTAACATCATTTGAGAAGTCTGTGATAGCACCAAACTTAGTCTGCAAACATGGTCAGCTACAGGCCTTTTGTCTTTGCTTGGACCTCTGAGAAGTAGATGCCAGACAGTAGGAGTCCCAGGACAGATTCCTGGGGAACTCCACTAATGACAGGTCTGCAATAGGAGGTGGAGGTGCCTATTTTGACCTTGAGGGTCCTGTCGGTAAGCCATTTGGCTACCCACCTGATAAGATAGGGATTTACACCAAGTTGTGTTAGTTTTTCGATGATGCCTGAGTTGAATATTGTGTCTAAGGCCTTGCTTAAGTCAAGGTTAGCTGTATGTCCTGACCTTCCCTCATCCAGGGCCTTGGTGACTGTCTCAGAGAAGTCAACCAGGTTCAACAGGCAAGATCTGCCCTTGACAAATCCGAACTGGGTGGGGTCAAGTGCTTGGAGATTGTCTATGTCCTTGTTTATGAGAGCTATAATAATACGCTGCATGGCTTTACAGATCAGACTTATCTAGCTAATGGGGCGATAGTTTCCAGGGTCAGTAGTGGCACCACCTTTGTGCAAGGGGCTGACAGTGGCAGTTCACTACTCTGCTGGAATGAAGCCTGTACTTAGGCTGTAGTTGAATAGGGTGATGAATGGCGAAGCCAGTCCTGTGTTCTTTGATGTGGATAGGGCCATTAACACTTGATCTATAGGGATGTGAGGTGCAGGACAATATCAGGGATGTCAAAAGGGCCTTTGAGGGGGTAGGGGATAAAGTTTGCGCTGAACCAATCTGATTGCAGGTTGGCTAAGTCAACAGGATCCATGTAATTGATACTGTTAAGTACTAATTCAGAACAAACCTGGGCTTTGCCATGGAGGTTCCTGACATAATTGAAGAAGGCTTTGTGGTTTCCCTTTGTTTCAGAGGCTAATTTTGATTCATAATTGGGTTTAGAGGTTTTCACTAGTGATCTAATTTGCTTGTTGAGGCTAAGGAGGGAGTTTTTCCAATTTGTAATTTGTTCCTTTTTACCCTTGGACAACAGTTTCTTCCTTTTGTTGGAAAGCCTGTTGAGAGAGGATGTCCACCTAACAGGTTTGTGTTTCCTTGAGGAGCAGGTTTTAGTTCTGTTGGGTATGACTGAGTCCCTCCAGTTGTACAGGTGCTTGTATACTGCAATGGCGTACTGTTCAGCATAGTTGTCTGCATCCTCTGAGGGGGCGGTGGTGTGAAGCTACAGATACCCTCCCTTAGGAGGTTGTAGTCAGCTTTTGAGAAGTTTTTTAGCTTGATTACGGCTGAGGGTGGGGGGTAGAAACTTCGAACAAGACAGTCCGATGATCTGATCTCAACAGGGAGGAACATACTATGGGAGTGGTGCAGTGGTCACCCCATGTTGGTGAGAACCAAGTCTAGAATGTTATCTCCCCTTGTGGTGGATGAGATGAGCTGGTCTAGTGTGTTAGAGTTGATGAAGTCAAGGAATCGTTGAGCGAGTGCATTAGTGCAAGAATAGTTCACCCAGTCTACGGTGGTGTAATTGAAGGGCAGTACCTTGATGGAGTCAAGTAGATCTAGGTAAGAGCAGTAGGTGTTCTGAGTCATGAAGGGGGCCTATAGCTGGCTGTAACTTGTATGGTTGTCTTGCCAACTGTCAGATGCACCTGGAGTTCCAGTGCATCTTGCTGGCAGACCAGTCTGGAGGTGTGCCTGTCCTTAATGAAGATAGAGACTCCACCACCCTTAGTCTTCCCAACCTCATTTTGGTGTTGGAATGTGTGGAATGAGGTATAGCCTGGAAAGGCAGGGGTGCAGACAGCACCCCTGCATCAAGTTTCCATGACTGCACAGACATTGGCATTTTCCAGTGCAAGGAGAGCCTCCAGTGAGTGCATTTTCAGGTTAAGGCTACTAGCGTTTAGCAGCATGACCTTCAATTTGCTTTTTGACAGATCTTTTATATTGGAAGATTTGTCTTTGGGACCTAGCCTAAAAAAAGGCACATTTGGGGAGGCGAGAGCCAGAATCCCAGTGGTGACAGGTGGAGGCCATCTCTGGCAAAGCAACGAGGCCTGTCAACCATGTCATCCCAGGCAGACAGACACTTGATCCCCTTGGAATGACACCAGAAACTAAGCCAATTGTTGAAGTCAATTATTTTTTGTTGTTGTTGTAGTAACATTCTTGGCGCAGGTAGGATGCTGCTTAGGACTAGGGTCATACCTGCCTGGGACACATACTCTGAGAGCTCAATCAGATCTCTCTTCATATAATCCATGGAGGTATGTCTCAAGTCATTCACACCAACATGGACAGTGATAGAATCATACTTGTGGAAATACTTAAATGCGTGCGTGATGTGGCGTATTCTGACACCAGACAACTGACTGTGACCTTTTCCTTGTCTAGCATTGTGAGGGGGACATCAGTGCATCTCACAACTGAGTCGCCAATGACTAGTATGTTTGGTTCACTGTTATGTTTTATGGGTTATGATGGTTTATTGTTTTGCCTTATGGGCTGTGTTTGTGAGACACTGGTGTGTTGTCTATGTGTGATGTGTTTAGTGTTGTGTGTGGAATGTTTGTGCGTGTGTTTTGGAGGTCTCTGCTGTTTAGGTAAGCTGTTATTGAGGACATCTACATAGGTGGGTGACTGTGTGTTGTACTTGGCTATGTGATGTGTGAGGTGTGGTGTTTGAGCTGGCAATCTCCTCTTTGTCAGGAGTACTGACTATGGCATGAGAGAGCATGGATTCCAGGTTACTGATGTAGATGCATTTCTTGCAAGTAGAAGAATTATGTGCTAGGAGAAGAGGGCTGTCAGTAAACATGAGGAAGTTGCTACAGCGTCTCAGTATGCTCATGTCATCCAGACTAGCAGGAGAAACTTATGGGAATTGTCCAGACATAGTGTTCCGAATACTTGGATGGACTTAAGGAGCGAGGGTTTTGATAAGGGTTTGTCCACAGGAGTGTAGACCACAAAAACCTTAAATGGAAAGTAACTGGTCTTAAGCACAAGTGCTAAAACCAAAGTTAAGATGCTTAGAATAACAGATAAATTTAATAAGGTTACTAACAGGAGAGTAAAAACACTTGAAAACTTATGAGCACACAGCACAAATAAGGTGATAGTGTAGGAAGAACACAGTTACAATAAAAGCAAGTGAATAAAGTGTAAATTTTTTCTTTTTTTCTTTTTTTGAGTGGAAAGGGAGGTAACAGAAGATAGTTCAAGATTAATAAACCAAGGGGATTAGCCTTCCCAAATGCTCTCATTGTACTCAGTAGACTGAGCTGATGAGATGGGACAGGGAGGAGTGTCCAAAATTAAAGAAGCAAGGGGAGTAGTCCTTCCCAAATGATCTTGCTGTACTCAGTCGAGTGAGCATATGAGATGGGAATAGGAGGAGTGACCAAAATCAATTTTACAACAGAGGGACGGGCAATTCCAATGCCACCAACTTTAAGAATACAACAACAATTGAGAGAGGGGGTGGGAAAAACAAACACTGAAGACAGACTAGAGTGGACATGTATATAAATGCATTACAGTGCAAACAAGTGCAAAAAAGTATACTTATCAGTTGGTATTTCAGGTGGTTATAGAATCCAACACAGCCAGGTAGTTAGGTCTGCACAAATTCCATCTTGATACTTTCAGGAAACTCTCTTGATTTTCACCTTTGCTGCTCTCACCATCTTTGTTGACTTTTTGCTGATGTTCTTGAACTGTGCTTTCTCCTCCTGTTCACTTCACTCTTTTCTGCCATCTGTGGATCCTATCATTTGTCTTAATTGGGAGATTACCACAAATATAAGACTCCATTTAGCACGTCAGATAGCCTTTTTAGAAACAGTATGTAACATCCATATTGAAATATATAAATGTGAAGAAAGGATTACTGAATGCAGCCATATTTGTTGAATGCAAGAGTACCCTTGAATGCCCTTTCTTATAAGTATCACCCCATTGGTAATTAATAGATGGTACAATAAAGAATTTGAATGAGAGACAGCAGTTACTTAGTGACTGACCTCACAGAATGTACAGTAGGTGTTAAAGAACGCGTACTGTGGGACACCCAAGGGCAAGAATGACCCTGTCTCCTGCCTGTTTCTCTCCCCATTTCACCTTGCTGAAGAGTTTGGAGGATCACTGTCACATCACCTTCCTGCCTTGAAAGGAGCATTGATGGAATGAGAAATGATAGTCCTACCATAGAGGGCCGGGCAACTTCCCATGGCCTTCCAACCCCCACCAGTGGTGTCGGGGCTGCAAGAAAAAGACTGCTACTCTAGGCAAAGTACACCTCATGCCTTAATTCTGAATCAAACCACCCCCATGAAGTCCTGAGGATGTTATGATAGTAACAAATGGAACTGTTTGAAACTGTATTGGGACAATTTTCCACCCACCTTACAATTAGGTCTTTCTATTTTTATTGAGGAACACCACATCATTTTACCCTTGCCTTCCAAAGAATACACAATTTCTTTCTCAAATTGTTTACTTAAAATATCTGTTTTTTCATAATATCTGTGTTGTATTACATCTTGTATAATTTGCCTGGTTCCCTAATTCTTATCTCTTCATACGTTTCTCTGCGCATCCCTTTAACTTGTGTCACATAACTGCATATACTGTTAGCAGTCCACCACATTTTGCATTTAGAATTATCACAAACCCTTTCTTGTTAACTCGTATCTCATCTGTTTTTATTTATTTATTTTTATTTTGCACATTCATTAACCGAGTAAGCTCACATATGATACAAGTATCCCTTTTCAGTCGTAACCCGGGAGAACTGGCTGGTTAAGTGATGTGCTCAGAGTCACCTAGAAAGCAGCTCAACAGCAACTCAGAGCCTTAACCCTCTGTCAGTTTCTTCCCATATGTTACCCTTCAAAAACTGATCCTGGTCCTGGTTATCATTTTCAGCATCTATATAAATAGCACCTTGGGTCTTCTTGAATATCCTCTAAAAGTAGGCTACAGACTTACATGGACTAATCTAGTCAACAAAAGTAAACAAATGATAAATTATTTTTTTCCTGACAGTGCGGAAATCTGATAATTTCTTTGTTACTTTTCATTCTTCCTTGGCTAATTTGTCTGTTGCATTCTTCCTCACCTTTGCCATGGATAGTTGTCATCTCGAAGAATGTTAGTGTGTGCTGTTTATTTTAATATTACTCCCAACTTTGCAAAACCAGTTAGCTGTAGAATTTGCCCATTTCAGGAGGGAGCTTATTTTTTTATAAGTTCCACATTGTACTTCAGCACCAGTACTTCATTACTGTTAACAAAAAGACAACAGTTTATTCTGGCTTCTTTTTTTGCTCCATTTTTCTTACCTCAGCCTTCTATCTCTTGTAAATTGCAAAGCAGTCTTCTGTTTGTTTTATAATCACTCATTGGATATGCTACCCCTGATGGCTGTTCCACCAGCAATGTAAACAGGCATGGTAGCACCAGTGATATAACCTTTCATATCTGATTTATGTTTCCTAGACATGGCTGAACTTGGCCTTTCCTTATTTTGTATGATCTGCTTGATTTTTCAAAGCCATTGATGAGTAAATTTTGTAAAACGAGAAGGTAAACACTGTTTGTTTGTTTTCATCTAATTATTGCAGCAGTTCAACTGGCAAAGCCATGCCTACGGAGAAAAGCTCAAGAATATTCTAATTTAAAAGATTAACAATGCACTTTAAGAATGTAGTACAGTTTGAAGAGTGTATATACACTTTATCTTGCTTCATTCCTATACAACTTGACAAAAGTGAAAACCGTGCCGCAGAGCAGCTGATTTTTTAAACACAGCAATGTACAGTACAAGATGAAAATTTTTACTGCACACTTAAGTAATGTACGGCAGTAACTATGCATCCCTGATTAAATAGTTGATAAGCTAAGCGCATACATCTGTGTATTATTTTTTTAAGAAAACCCATGTTGTATGAAACAAAAGATGAAAATAAGCAAAAAATAAGCAAAAAAGCATGAAAGTTGTAGTGTTAATGAGCTAGACGTGGGAATCTTTTTACCAATTTACATGGTTTCTTTTACCAAAAGTAATTTAAATGATGTGAGAACTGTTTACATATTTACAGGTTGGCTTACCTTTGGGACAAGATGTGGACAGAAATAAAGATGAGAGGAAATTAGTGTGAGGGAATAATGAAGCAAGGGGCAAAGAGTGATAAGGTTGGGAAGGGAGAAGCAGTAAAGGATCATTGTAAACAGAATTAATACGAAAAACTTACACATGCCAAAACAAGAAGATGCTTCCCCTTACTTTCAGGTAATTTGAGCAACCTGACTGTTTTAATGAAACTAACAGCTTTGGTTGTTAATCCCATACTTAAACCTCTGGTAACAAAATAACTTGTTTTAACAGAGTGTACTGCTGTAAGCAGAGTTCATTAAGCTATTAGTAACTTGGCTTATATTCATTAAAATGTTTTCAATACATCAGACCTGCACAGATGACCTGGTAATACTCAGAAGGTTACTACAGTTTCTTGTGAAAAAATGGGAGTTACACCTGTAATTTTGCTTTCATAACACACATTTGTCATTCTTAATTATGGCTGTATGACCATGTTTCATTCTTCATCTTTTCAGTATGGATGGGTTTAGAACACATTTTGCTTTTTGCAGGATACTTAATGTAAGTTGGTAACCATGACAGGAAACTAGGGAAATGTCTGCTTCAAGTCAGTAATAGGAAAGTTAGATGAGCTAATGTACTTCTGTGGACTTACTCAGAAACAATTTCCTTGAGGTAGTGGGAAAAGCACAGCATGTCTCAGCTGCACTAAGTATTGTACAGGTTATGCAAACATTTTTGTAAGCTTTGTATCCATTTTGACAGGCACAAACGTTCAACTTAAAAATGTATGTGCAAGCTTTTATTTGAACTTTCTTCAGAATTTGCTGTTTTTGTTTGATTCGGTTATACAACTTGTGAGATGGAAGGGGTTCCAAGTTTTTAAGCAAGAAGCATTACAAAGTCCACTACAGCTTGTTCCTTGTGTGTTTGTTGTACTGTATTGAGATGAACCTAAAGTGTAACTAAGAAGATGTTTCAATGTCACAACAAGGCTGATGTTATGCTAACAAGAACCTTGTTAGCCAAGTGGCACCCCTGATTTGATAAAAGCAAAGCCTTCTAAAACATAGAGCATAAAGTTATTTTAAACCTATTCCATCAGTAATATTGAAGTGTGCCCTGTGCTCTGAAAACTGCTGTTTCCAGAAAACTGTAAAAGAATGGAACAGTACTTTTGTATGCTCAGAATAAGAAGGGGCTTTTGGGGTCAAGCTTTCACAGGCATTTATCAAACTTTAAGCTGTGGAAAAATTTTGTGTACAAGTAGAGTTGGATTTAACTATCGAGCAAGTTAAAATCACTACAAGTAATGTAATTCAAAGAAACGATGCCTATGATTGTCTCAGTAATTTGTACTAAGTATTGTACTGATTACTAATGTGCAGCCCTATTCAGCAGTCCATAAGCAGTCGTAAAAATCAGCAGAAGTCCTGTTATGGACTGCCTGGGCATAATAAGATGTCTGTAATGCCCTGTGGGGTTATTCAGGTGCTTAAATTAATCAAGGCCTTGTGCTTTCTTTGTTGCCTTCTGCTATGTTTCTTGCACAGTTTCTCAGTACCTTAGCTGTTATATCTTTGTTTCTTCCAAACAATTTTATTTTCTTTGTGTATCCATTTGGTAACTAATTTATTTTTGTCAATTCTTTATTTTATGTTTCTGCTGGCTGAGGACTGATTTCTGCATTTTTATGCCTCTTTTCATTGGAGGCACAATTTTAGAATGGCATCATCCATTTCTTAGACTGTATTTTTTGTAAAACATTTGAATTTGAACAGTATTTCTAATTATGTGCTAGTGTAGATAATGTTGCTTATGTAGTCTATTTGCCTGTTTTTTTTTTTCTTTTAAGTCAGGTCCATAGATGAAATGTTCTTTAGATCTGTTAAAGCTCTTAGTCGTGAAATGAGACACTTACTAGGTGGAATTTCTTTATTTGGCAGATAAGCATTGCTTAGATGACGGAACAAGCAGGGTTAGAGCAGGCTTTTTTATTACAGCTTTCAAAGTGGGGCTTAAGTTTATATGCCCCACTCATTGTGGGTGTATATGGGAGGGTAATGAGTAAGTGTTTCATTTCATGATTAAGAGCTTTAACACATCTACAGAAAGTTTCATCTGTGGACCTATTTTAACACCAATGTATCTAGAAGAAGGGACATGCAAAACTTACTACTGAAGCTACAACTTAACCAGTATGTTTTAAAGTCAGATTGCAAGATTCCTTCTTTAGATTCTGCTTTCTCCTCAGCACTGATACAGCGGCAGCTGGGTTTTCACTTGCAAGACTGAGCAGCACTAACTACCTTGTTTTTAAAATCACTGTACTAACTCAAGAATCTGTGTATAATATAACTGCTGAAGTTGTGTAGCATATGATATATAATTGGGTGATCTGGAGTGTAGAATAACTTGTTGAATTCTGACACATTCTTTTTCTCCCCTCCTTCTAGATCCTGCTGACTCTGGATAATGACTTGGATACTGTACAAAGGGATAAGATTTGTGTTTTCTAAACTTTAAAATAACATAATTTCCTTTGAAAATTCAGCTGATTATTTTACTTCAGATGTGGTTTATTGTAATGCGTGTGAGGTCTTGACCTCAGCAGAGCTGCTACACTGTTCACTTTCTACATGTTTAAGAATGCTGGAATTTGAAAGAAACCAGCCTGAAGTTCTATGATTTCCTGAGGTAATGAAGAACACAGTGCTGACTTGATGCTGTTTGGCCTGTCAGTTCCTGATGCCATGATGTTCATGGATTGCAGATGATCTTTTGATGTCATGAAGTTCACAAATTACAGGTGACCTTTGGATTCTACCAGCTGGCATTATTGTAACTGTGATATGGAGGCATCATTCCATTCCTTTCCAGAAATAATGTGAAAACAGTCATGGTAAGCATTTGCGCTTCTGCAAAGCAGGACCTGTGTCTCATAACTGTTCAGAGTATCCAGATTTATTTGTGGATTGTGGATGACCAGCCGCTGTTCCAAAGTGCACATAAATGACATGAGCTGGGAAATGGGGTACATTCAGCTACAGTGGATGCACATTCTGTTAGCCCAGACATATTTCTTTTTAAAGATTAATTTTGCTTTTTAAAGTCTCACTTGATGTTTGGTGTTTATGCATTAACTATGTTGTCCAAAATCTGCCTTCAGAATATTGCAGTGTTTGTAACAGTGCAACTTGCAGGGTTTGTAGTTCTAAATCTGTGTATGAGTGAAGAGGGAGAATACTATGGGTTTATTTTGAAATCCAAAATTATCTTCATGTGTCTGTCATTTTGTATGTGTAAGGAGTGGAGCACGTTGATCTAATTTTTTGCCTCTTTAAAACTGGGAACACTGACTGGCAAACCAGTGGGTTAGCGAGTTTAACAGTGCCTTCCATGCTGCTGTATTGAGAGGATCACTTTTTCTGTGAAACAGAGTAAATGGAATTAGAGAGCGTACCTTCCTTCCACTGCAGCTTTCACAGCCTTCTTCATGTTTACGTACATAGTTAATTTTTTTCTTTGTTCTTAATCGTTGCAGTGAAACTTAAACTCTGGAGGGTGCATTTGTTCACAGAAATGTGATCAGTGTGACTGTACTTGTGCAGAACATCACAGTCTGGTAGCTTCTGCCTTTTGTTTTTACCCTGCAACATTCTGGCTTGGCTACTTTGGTTATGTAGGTAATAATGATTATTTAATTTGATTCACCATTCTGCAGTAATTTTCTATGTATGTCTGTATCGTCCTTTTTCATTGCCTTGTGTACTTGCAGAGATCCAATGAGTTGTATTCCCATGAATATATTTAATCTAATTTAATTAATCTATTTATGTATTTCTACCTGTTCACTAGGATAGTTCCATTTTCGGCAGAAGCCTTGGAAGAAAAAGTGCAGTGCAAAAATTAGACTAGAATTTTACATTAAGGTTCATATAACATACAAATTGAGGTATGGGGCATGATTTGAATAATTTATCACAGTTTAAAGCTACTTGAATGTACAGTTAATGATATCAATTGTGGAGAACATGTCTGTATACTCTTCTGCAGAGGATACTGATTAGAAGCCCTATAAGCAGCTACAATCTTACATGGAAAAAAATGGTAGCTGTGGAGAAATCATTGATGTGCCTTTTTAAATAGATCTTGAAGATTGTTCCTTTAATTGTACTGTGTTTGGTTGTGTTATTTCTGTAGTGGATTTCGCCAAACTGAAACTTTTATGAGAAGTAACAGTCACAGTTTAGGACTTGCTCTTTTTGTCAGCATCCGTCTTTGCATGAAAATGCTCCCTTGTGTTTGCAGTGGGTGCTTCATAATACAGGTGTTTTTTGGATCCATTTTTAGGCAGCACATTTGGTATAGTGCAGTACTATTTGGGATTTCCAGGTTTCACACTTTTATTGCATTTGTGCCTGCTAAGAGAGGATAAATTGTTTTTCTTTGCAAAGAGAGGGATTGTTTGATATCTTTTGTTGGCTACTTGAAGCAGTGATGGATAGATGTTGTAGATTTTTGTAGTCAACTTCTGCAGAGTGGGATGACACGAGTAAAAGTGCTACAGTAATACATGAAAGTACCTTAAGGATTCTAATTCCTATGCCAAAGTCAGAAATTTAAGTTTGTAGCTAAAAAGAATTATGTCAGACTTGTTTGGCAAATACATTGCAAATTTGGAGACAAATTTGTCATCAGAAGAATGGCTTGATGAGGTATGTATTTTAGTGATCACCACAATTGCGTTTTAACTTTTTGCACACCATTAGTAACAAAGAGTTGATAATTTCAAGAACTTAAATATGTTTACATATATAGCTGCTTCTATCCCATTTGTACAGCTGCATTAATAAAGTATTTGTCCGTATGACTAATGGAAATGACATTTCCAGTGGTCATGTCTTCATATTATAGTAGCAGTTTAACAGAATTATGAAGTAGAGATACAAGAACTATTAGCACATATTTGTGTAACAGACAGTAACTTTAAACAGCTTATTACACTTTCATTAGTCAAAACATTATCAGAAAAAAAAATCTGACTACTCCATTCTGTCTGCAAGCCCTTGTTTTATTCAGGGCATTTGCACTCCATGTCTGTATAGTTGTAAAGAACTACCTCAGTATTTATTCCTGCAGTTTTAAGTTCGTCTCCATTTCCTGATTTTGTGGCATCTGCTGCCTTTATAGATGAGCAAATGATAGGGATAACTACTGCAGTAAGTTTAGTAAAAACTGTGTATTGTATGTTGAGTGGGGTGAGTCACAGAAAAGAGAGAACGGTCTCCTTTGGGGAGGGATAAACGCAACATTTTAAAATAATATTTTATCATTTGGAAAGTACCCATATAACCCTAGGAATGGTGCAACAGGCCCATTCCCTTCTGGAAAGTGTAAGCAAGGACTGATGTTATGTTAAGTAAATGAAGAGAATTAGAGTGCTTCCTTTTCGTGTCTATGTATACCATGCAAACCTAAAATTTCAGTTGTGTGTAATTGTAAGCAACATTCTATCTTCCATTTAAAGCTGAAGTATGAATATGGGAAGTACTGATGCACAGGAAGCTGTCTTCGTCAAGTCTTATGGAAACTTCTTATAATGGCTGTGTACAAGCAGCAGTGAGAATGTTCCACTCTGTAACAGAGAGTCATTCAGGGAATTGATCTTTAACTTATAGCTGCATCCATGCGCAAGGTTATCAAGAAAGCAAGAATGTGTTTAAGAATCAGGGAGCAAGTTTAAATGTGGATGCACTGATGCACTAGAGTAGTTCACATTATTTGTAAATGAAAAAGTTGTTTTAGTTTTTTTCCAAATAAAACAACCTGATTATAAGAAACTCCATTATTTATTTTAGCCTTAAAAATGTCTTCTGTCTTGGAATTGGGGCTGTCGTATTTGAAATTTACTAGGCTGTGGCTATAATTTTATGATAGTGTGATTTGTTTCAGAAAAAAATAAAAACAGACTGTGACCAGGGATAATGTAGATATTCACAATTTTTTTTTAAATGTCACTGCCCACATGTGGTTATTATTATTATTTATTTATTTGTGGTGGGCAGTTAACTGTATTTGGCATGTCAAATCTGTTTATTTTTCTGTCCACCCTTTCTTTTAACTGATTCTGTCTAACTAAATGCTGTCCTGAATTTCCTTTCTCCAAGTTTTCTATAACCAATCAATGCCACATCTGCTCAGGCTCTTTTATGATGTGGTGGTGAAGAAGTAGGCATAGCTAGAAGACAGGTATATGTCATATGGACAGGTGTGGGAGGTTGGCGTAATGGTTAAGGTGCTTACCTTAGAAACACAAGGTACAGGGTTTGATTCTGACATGGGGTAATTGGCTAGGCTTAAAATGGCCCATAAGGGCAGTTAGCCTAATACTAACCTATGGAAGTGCACGCGCACACAACAGGATGGATTCTGTCCCCAGGACGTCATATGTCACCAAGCTAAGATTGCAGTGCACAGGAATCACTTGCAGGTGACCATCTTTAGGAATTAAACTGCAAGGAAAAGGCCTTGAGTTGCAAGTCTGATTCAGATGTCACCTGTTACGACAGATTGCCGGCCCCTTGAGGGTGCTGTTTAACTTGGTCATTTTACTGCAGTTTCTAGGTACGCAGGGTATGATTGGTGTAAGAGAGCAGGGGTAATCATTCTTCAGCTTTGCGAAGAGTACATTTATATACAAAAATAGGAGAGAAAGCGAGAGTCAGCCTTCCTTAAAACAAAACCATTTCAATAGCTACTAACAGCTTCACACCAAATTTTGAATGAGAAGCAACTACTGGTACTTCAGAAGTTATTCTTTGTCATTAAAAAGGAAGTCACTGTACTGTTAGGATGAGCTTCAGCTTAAGGACCTCTGAATAAAACCACAACTTTTATAATAATGAGCCTTTTTATACCTTCCTGTCAGCTGCTCCATGCTTCTTTATAGTAAATGATGCACTGATTTGTTTATCTGTAGTTTTCTTTTCTTTTTTTGTCAGCACTATTGACTAACCTGTTGTTTCATTGCAGCCTGTTATATCAAAGCAAATTACTTAAGTTGCACTATGATTTAATGACTTCAATCAGTGTTTTTAGGTGTGGCTTTCATCGTGGGGGTGGGGAATTTGCACCCATGCACACACACAACAACAGGTTTTCTTTTAGGGCTGCTAGCACCAACCAACTAGGCTTTGATGAAAAAAAATATACCCCCTGCTACTGACCTTTGGTCACTGCTGCTAGAGTCTTACTTGCCCCCCCCCTCCACTGACTGAGCAACAGTGCATAAAATAGAATATCCTCAAGCTGGAGACATTAACAGTCATACCCCAGTTAGTGCTATTCGTAATTTATCTCATGCTTCATATTTCCCCCCTTTCTTTAGGCTGTGTGGACTTGCAAGAAATGGAATGTATGTGGGGATTTGTGTACATAAGCATGTATTCTGAGCATGGTGGTGTGGACTGCCTAGTTCCCAGGTGGCAACAGCGGATTCTTATGTGTCTGCAATGGGGTTGTAATGTGAAACTGCCCCATAAATTTAGGCAACTGTTGGGGGATGACATAATGGTTAAAGTGTTTACCTCACAGACACAACTTCTTTGTAATGCCTGAGGAAGCAGCTTTTTTCTGTTAGTGTTTATACTTGAGTGTTTACTTGCAAATAAATAGTTTTTATCCAGCCTGTGGTTCTGGACACTTCTTCATTGGATGTACACACAAGTCTCACTTTTTTTTTTTTTTTTTTAAACATTTGTTTAGTGGGAAAAGTCCAACTTGGAACAAAGCCAATTTTCAGTGAGTCCCGGGGAGAAACATTCCATATGCATGTCTTTGAATTGTGGGAGGAAACTAGAGCACCCAGAGGAAACCCACACGAGCGCAGGGAGGACATGCAGACCCCACACAGAAGGCACACCAGCTGAGAATCGAACTGGAGAACCTTTTGCTGTGAGGCGACAACACTACCACTGCCCAGTCCATGTACTTTTAATTTGCGTACAAGTTAAATTAGCATACAGTAGTACACCAGTGAACAACATACATATGTACCAAAAAGTGCACCACATACAGCAAAGAAACCCAACCTGCCACTTTCAGTCACCATTACAGTCACACTTAGAAAATATGAACAGCTTGGTCACATAAAGCAGTTTTGTAAAATATAATGCATCCATTTCTTAACTCAGCTTAATTCATAAGGCTGTCGGAGACAACATTTTAGTATTATCATAGGAGAATCGCACAACTTCAACTCCTGAATACTCCAAACACTCTCTGAATACTTCTGAACTTTTTTTTTTTAATTTATGCAGTGCAAGAAGTGCAGAAAAATAAGTTTAAAGGAAAAAATGGACAAGTAAACATTTGAGTACTTGGTGAATGGATGCATTTTACTCCCATTACCATAGTTTGCATATTTTCAAAATGTAAATATAGTTGTAATTTGTTTGGAAAATACACCATCAAGTTGTACCATTATTATGACAACAGAAAATATTATGGTATCTGTTTTCTAAAGGCCAAAATCAGTAGACATGGTGGTCATACTTGCTGTAACCAGATTCTTTGTCCTCATCTGACCATTTGCTCTGGTCTGGTAAAAGTCATTTAACAGCTGAGGGAAGTATCTGTAACTCTAAGCAAATGTTTACACTTTTGGTTGTACGAGTCCACTGTTCCGATAATTGTAATTGATAGGATGACAACTATTACAAAAAAGTGTATGTTCCTTTTGAACAGAATTGCAGGCTATATGCTGATCGGATATATGTAGCATATTTTAGCCTGAAACAAAAAGTTCCTCTTTGTCTTGGTTATAGTTCTGTAGTTGCACAACATTTTTCTCCCACAGATGTATGCAGGTATTAAATGTAAATTCACTTTTCCATTTGTCCAATAAATAGGATCATGAGAAAAGCACAGCAACAAAATTAAGAATAAATTCTTGATGGTAAGTTCTGTTTGCATAGCTAAAAAGGAGGTTGATTATTTCCTGTTGCACACTTAAAATAGTGTGGATCAAAAATTCTGTGTGACTAACATCAAAAAAATACTACTTTTGTAAACAGCCTCCTTGCACTCTGCTTTTAATTTCTACTTTAAGATCAGTAAATCTGATTTAAAAAATCAGCATATTTAATTGAAAACCGCTTAATTTCACCATCAAAATATCATTCTCTCTCCGTTAGTACAGTTTGTTTGTCTTTTCCCGGTTAGGGGTTGCCACAGCGGAACTCCAGTCCGCTAATGATTGGCAGTCGATTTTTATGGTGCTGAGTTGCCAGCCAGACGCTCAACCTTCAGCAAAGGCACGCCCATTCACGCATATCTTTCGGAGGCCACTCGACTGCGGGGAGGACATGCATACTCCACACAGAAGGCACTCCAGCCAAGAATCAAACAGGAGAACCTCTTGCTGTGAGGCAACAACACTACCACTGTACCACCGCGGCTTTTCTCTCCATTAGTACAATCTTGTGTCTTTCGGCTTTTTTCGGTTAGGGGTCGCCATTCCACTAATGATTGGCAGTTGACTTTTACGTACCGAGTTGCCAGCCCTGACGCACAACCTTCAATGAAGGTACGCCCATTCACGCACGTCTCCACACAGAACACGCTCTAGCTGAGAATCGAATCGGACAACGTCTTACTGTGAGGCGACAACGCTACGGCAGCACCACCAACACAGTTTTTCTCTCCGTTAGTACAGTACTAATTGTAAAAAGGGTAATAGAGTATAATACTTCAGATACACTGGGAATTTGTTTGAAAAGCGTAAAGTACTACTGTTTTGAGTATAATTTGTGTTCTTTATAAAGTTGGAAAAGGCACATAAAGTAATCCTTACACATTAAAAGCATCTTGTTTATAGTTTAAGTTTAAGAATCCTTTCATACAGAATTAACATGCTGTATACAGAGAAGTATACGTCTGGATTTGGTGTTAACAATTGTTTTTGACTTTTCTAGTTCAGACTTGCTCTAGGTTTAAGTGATTTTACTGCACTGTAAGTCCTTTCTATAAAACAGACTTACACTGAGAACAAGTCTTTTGGAATCTGGTCCAAATATGAACAAATGTTTGTTTTCAAGGTTGCACATTCTGTGGGTTCAGTTTAAATCACCATGCATCTTTAACACCATTTGCTATGCATTTATTTTTGCATTTTGAAATACCAGTGCTAAAACATAGAAGAGTGCTGGCAGAATGTTTGAGGGGTGTGACAACTTTTTAATAGTGTTCATCTGCCATTGTTACTGACTCCAAATCCACTCTGTTACTACTCCACATAAGTGGTCATGGCTGATTCATGAAATTGTCTGGCTGCCTGACTGTGCCTGCAGGGCAGGTAGTTTACATACCATGCAAATAAGGTGATCTATTGCTGCTGACATACCTGTCAGCTGGACGACAGTGTCATCAGAGTTTTAGGGGTAGGTCGGTATGAAGTTGTACTACCATGAGTGCAAGTATGATACTCTGTTATGGGATTTATCTGTGCATCCCTTAATTTTAACCATACCTTTGGATGTCAGTATTATAGTACACATAGTGGTGTTGCTTAGGTGCTTTAAACCAAGCAGCATACACGTATACGTGGACATTCGAGATATACATGTTACATTTGGTGCCATAGGTACACAGTTGTACTAACATAAATATTTGCAGTACTTCTGTTATGTTGTCTGTGATTCACAAGTTTGAGTCCAATAATTTGGGAACAGATTTTTATCCTGATCTGTACCCATATGCACATGCACTGCTCAGAGTTTTAGACCATTGCAGTGATTTGTTTCATTGTGGTATAGGGTTTTACCACATACTAGACATGCACAATTGTGTACATAGAAGAATGGTGCTCTTTATTTCTGGGAAGTCCTACATGAAATAGAACATAAGGTTTTTGAACTGTTGTGATCTCTGCAGAGGCCATAATGCAACTGCCAAAACTGTACATCTCCTTAAAAGGAAACCTGTCATTGCTTTCCCTCATTGCCTTTTGATCTAGCAATCCCTTCTCCTGTCAGGGTGGGGTGGGGAGTAACACAAGTCAATACAATTTTAAAAATTCTTCTTACTCTACTTTGGTTTCCCCTGCTCAAGTTAGTTTGTCCTTCCTTATAATACCTTGCTGGATAAAAACTTGTTGATACCTCCAAACACAATTGCTTTCACCGCCCTATTTTAATCTGAGTGTGGTGTTATAGTTATGTTTACAATGTCGCATGTAGTAATACAAATCTTGTCAGTCAGGAGGTCATACATCTAACTTGTAATCCCTTTATGGGATAAAACTTTGAAGTTGGATCCATTGTTTTGTAAGATAGGCTTCGTTCTAGAGTCTTGTGCTCTGCTCAGCATTAAGACTTCAGTATTTCAAATTATAATTCATTCTAAGTTGTAGCCTTTATTTGTAAACCAGTGGACTCCAGTATTTTTTTACATAAATATTATTTTTGGAATGCCTGACCATATCTACAAGTGAGGCATTAATGACTTAGCTTCTTTATAGACATTAATGTTTTTAGTTTGCCATTCATTCTCTGATTATCCACATATTGCATGTCAGGGTCATAAGGAAGCTGGAGCCCATCCTGACACTCAGTGAGCAGAAGGAGAAAAAATATTCCAGAACAGCACTCCAGTCTGTGTCTGGGCACACACACACACACATGGTGTGAACACCTACAAGCAAGTTGGATTATTGCTAAATCACTTGAGTCATGTCTTTTGAAAGTGGAAGAAGCTGGAGCACCAGGTCAAAATTTGTTGCTTTAGCTTAGTTATACTTAAATAACTAAATTGTCTGAATACTTTAACTAAATTGCCTGATCAGAAGAGCATTTCTTTGTTTTCCATAATAATGCATTTTCCCTCTTATGCACCAGTCATGTATTCCTACCTGAAATACTGTGAGCATTCCATGTAAGGTAAGCTATTCATTTACCTTTTTATTTTAGATTGCCTCAGTCCAAGAGATGCATTGTTCAACAGTCTGCATGGATATGGAGTGTTTTTGTATAATATGGCCAGGAACTGTACCTGGCAGCCCACTCTTAGCAATGGGAGATTCACTATGAAGGAAGCCCTGTCAGTAGATTTACTTTGAGTTATTTATTGCTGTAGCATAGTTGATAAAATATATCGATTGCTGGAGTTTCTTTTACTGTTTGTTTAGGGACATCGAAGAGTTCAAGATGTAGATCTTATGGAGGATGACTGTTGTCAAGAGTCCCTGCTCTTACATGCTGATGACTGTGTAAGCATCTCAGTGAAAGCTATGTCTTTGCCTGTTGTCATCATTGTCCGATGATTTCAGTTTATCCCATTGCATCAGAAGCTGCCAAAGATCTAGTTTTAAAATGGGTACACATCTAACCGTTCATCATCTTCCTTTTTTTAATGGTAATGTTCTGTTGCACAACAGTACATAATGTGTTTGCTTAGCCACTTCTTAAATAAAATGGATTTTAATAATTATTCCTTCAGCTGTACCATTCTGTGCTTTAGTTAACAGTATCTCTGTTTTATGTTGTGTGGATAAACAAAACATGCTGCAGTACACATTTCATACAGTGACAAAATGGTGAGTGTTGAGAAAAGAACAAGAAACATCTGTGCTGTTGATAAAGAAAATTATGTTAGAACAATTAATTGTGCCTATTGTATGCTTATTCCTTTTGTGTTAGAGTTGTTATGCCAGTGTTGTATGATGTAAGTTGAGGTTCTGTAGAATGTTTGTACTGTTCAAACACAGAAAGTATGACTGTTAGAATGAATGATGTGTGTATAATGAAATTTGATGAAATCAAACATTATGGATTTAATGGGAAGAACTTTATTTAAATAAATTATTAGCTTTCAACTTAGCTGTGTATTTTCTTTGATTGTTATTTTATAATGGCTGCTCATAAATTCTGCTAACAGGATCTGTCCCCTTTAATGTTTGCTATGCATAAGTACTGATTTCCAGCAGCTAATAATACCTTATAAGATATTGCAGCTTGGCCTATTGACATAGTGATACAATTTCATCTTATGATTCTAGCAAACCAGTATCGAGTAGGAGCAAGGGAAGAATTTGTGCGTTCAAGGATGGGAAGATAACGCAGAGAAATGTGCACATATACCACTCTGGGAATAGATGGCTACAGCCTGTAATGTGGCATTGTGATGGCACACCGTAAATCATAAGGAATTTATTGTTAGAAAGCTCACTGGCTGTAACACACCTTTAAAAGACTATGAAATGAAGGAAAATGCCCAAGTGCAACTATATTAACTCTGTTTTCTCAGATTCCAGACAGCTTGCAGAGTTTCATGATATAGACTATAGAAGGATACTTTTGTCTGCCATCACGTTATCATAAGCTGCATCTAGCAGATCCCATGGATTGGAATGTTAGTATCAGATATGGTGGCAGGTAGTAGTAGAGTCTAGACAGTGCTAAAAATGTCTAAAGTAATCAGCTTTTCTCACTCATGTAGTACTAAGCAGTATGTTATCAGAGCCTTTGTTGACCATAACATAAGGCCCTGACTGCAGCCCTGGCAGAATTTGAATACTGACTTGGACATTTGGTGCAGGCAAATTGACTGGGTTTGCCCACCCTTTAGGGAGGCTTGGGGGGGGTTCTTGCCCAGCTTATTACTGTGCCCCAGTGACATGGCTTCAGCTAGAGAGTGGATACTTTTCATGAAGCAGGGAGCCAATGTACAAGATGTGCATAGCCTTGAAAACCTGTAATTCTAGCCTTTGGTGCATGTGGGGGGGGTCATACTTGCATGGACAGAGGGGAATAGATGGTCTCTGTGGTGAAGCAAGTGCTCACATCACTACCAGGGGTGTGGTTAGGCCATAAGTAAAAAATACTGTCATTGCCTGGATGCCAGCAAGGGCTCAAAACATCCTTATGGCTGCCTGGATCATGACACTCCTCAAACAGCATAATGTCTGATTGAGGTCAGGCATGATGAATGGATGACACAGCAGCATAAATCATACATGAGTGCCTTATGTTGTATTATCCCGACTATGACCTCTTGCTAACATGGTCACAGTTTCACATTGGCAGTTGTATGTTGTACCTTTCACTGTGTTGTATATTGCCTTTTTTTATAGCAGTTTTATCATAATGGTATCATTCTTGAACCCAGTCATCTGCTTTAAGAATTATTTGTCAGTTACCCTGTTTGTTGTTTACTTTATGGGATTAAGTCCATCAGTCATATTGTTTATTTCAGGATAACACTGCTTCATCCAGAACATCCATATCTTTAACATAGCTCCTAACAACAGCTGATGAATATGGCTAACAACTTCTGTTTGTACCATTGTTTTACAGGTTCAGTCAGAAAAAGAAGTGGTGTGTTCTCATAGAGACGGAGAAAGAGACAGTGTATATCTTTATTTATTTATTTATATATTCAGCTTTGTAACCAGAGTAGAGCACTGATCCAAATGGACCTATTTCAGTCTTAGCCTGAACAAATATAAATGACAGACAAGCAAGTTAACAAAGTATTATGAATACAAACAAAATGTTTTGTGCCAATAGCAATTAAATCAATAACCATAATAATAAAGTTCACAGTACAGAGGACAATAGAAAGGGATGTTTAGAGGAAGGAAGAAGAGAGTCAAATAGTGAAGGAAAAGAGCACAATGTGTAAAATATAGCAAAAGTAAGGTAAGGGCACCCAGACTAACTGTATATAAAATATATAGTGTGGAAGAGATGTCACATAGTAGTATAGAAAAATAATGTGAGAAAGACAAAGGTGCCTGACTGGTTAAGTAGAGAGTGGAAGATTACATGATTTATCCAGAAGGAAATAATTTGCAAATTGACTCGAATTTGAGGTGAAACTTAAGCTGAGCATGAAATGATGGCTACAACATGAGGTCTTTAAGATTAGTAGGGAGGGATTCCCAGAGTTTGGGGCCTAGGATGGCAAAGGCAATGAAGCCTCGTTCATTTGACCAGAGTAGTTAAGGCTTCTTAGATTGTAACTGAGGTGTCTGAAGAGGTTGGAGGCAAGAGAGTGACAGGGAGTATGTGTTGAGCTTTTAGAGTTGGGATCCAAAAAGCAGGTTGGCATGTTGAGCAGGTAACCATTTGGATTTATTAAGCATGATACAGTGGCACTCATTTCTAGGGGAGAGAATAATGAAATGGCAGAGTTGCTTATAGTTTGGATGGTGGAGGGGTTTTTCTTGAATGCTGCTGCAATTGGTGGAAGTCCATATTCAAGCCGGGCAAGTAGAATACCTGTGCCTATGGCATTCCTGTTTAGTCCCATAAATGTGAACATTTTTATAGGATCAAACTAGGAGGGTATTCATTTACTTCTATATTTGTTCTAGGTGAAAGTTCAGTGCAAGATCAAGTCACATACCAAGGAATTTGAAGGAGATGACTTGATCAATTGGGTTGTCAAGATGGTCATGGATAAGAAGTAATTGAGAGTTTTTCTGCCATTTATGGGAGGTACCAAACAGCATCACTTTAGTTTTGGAAGCGTTCAGCATTAGCTTTTTGTTATTGAACCATTTGATAAGGGAAAGGAAGTCAGCTTGTAGTTGTATAGTCGAGGAGGTCAGGTTTGGGTAAAATAAGATCATTTCATCATGATTCGGCATAAAGTAAGAGAGAGAGAGAGAGAGAGAGGTGATTGAGGTCATGTGGTAGTTTCTAAATGAAAATGGAAAAAAGGGGACCCAGAACGAAGCCCTGAGGGACTCCTTTAGGGGGAAGGATGGAAGCAGAGAGGGTGTTCTGAAACTGAACAGAGAAGTACTGATTGAAAGATAATTTTTTAAACCATTGAGCTGTATCTAGGCTAATTCCAATTTGTTAGGTGATCTAATAGAATGTTATGGCCAACCAGATCAGAAGCTCTGGTGAGGTCACTAAAGATGTCTGCAGTAAGGAGGCCTTTATCCATAGCCAGGAGGATGTTATCAGTAAATGTCCAGAGTGCTGTAGAAGTGCTGCTACCAGCCCAAAGCCATGCTGTTTTGAGGATAGTAGATATTGGGACATGTAATGGGTGAACTGATTGCAAACTAATTTTTCAAGGATTTTACCAAGTATGGAGAGAAAGGAGATGGGACAGAAGTCAATGATGTAGGCTATGTTAATTTTGGGGGGATAGGTTTAACCGTGGCTGTTTTCCAGATATCAGGCATGATGTTTTGAGTTAGGCAGAGATTATACAATTTGAAAAAGGGATGGGACTGTGAGGTCCTTGCATAGGAAAAAGAACTATGGAAGAATATTGTCAGGACCAGCAGGCAAGTCCATTTTTAGTTCTTTAAGGTAGTGGTAGTACTGTGTGTTTAGCTTCAGTTACTTTGAAATGGAAAGTGAAAAAGTGGATAGGGGGGTTACTGATGGAGTCAGGGATGGGAATTCTGTTGAAGTAGAAGTTGTAATCGGGTACTGTGAGGTGAGATGAGGAGGAGAGGGTGTTAGATGGATTTTGTACAGCCCATTAGGCACTTGACTTCTGCCCAGAATTGTTTTAAGTGAGTCGAGTAGGGATGACTATTGCTTTTTCATAATGTGAGTTTTATATTGCCAGACTGCCTGTTTAGGCAGATTTCTTACCTTAGTATAGTGTTGACTGGAGGTCGAGGATTGATGTTTTTTCCAATTATGCAAGTCACTGACCCTCAGACTGAGTAGGCATTTGAGTTCATACATGAGCCACATGCTTTGTACTGTTTGTATAACGGATTTATCACACTGAAGTCTAACAGTTTCCTTAAATGGTTAAATATGTTATACAAGATTTCCAGTTGCTGAAAGTAGAACACATCCTCATTGCCTCTTGTTTATTAACCATTCAGACATTGTCTGGTGTCAGAACTGAATAAACAGATTTACATTTGCTTTCAACAATTTGTGTGCTTGGAAGTACAGAAATACAGTTCACAGTGGAAAATTTCTTCAACTGCACTCCTTTGGAATTTTCTTACTCCATGGAAACTTGGGGTCCAGAAATTTGGTTTATTTCTCACAGTGAGTTGATTACATGAAACATTTAAAAGGTTTAATGTGCTACATTCATTCATGTCATTGATGAAAAATCCCTAAAGGTATTTAACTTGTTACTCTTCATGAAGGGGAGAAAGAGAAAATAGCATCACTTATATTGAAATTTAGGAATTATTAACACAGAATTTAGAAAGGCATTTCTGTTTATTCACCATTTGTTTTATTGCTAGATCACAAGGTCTCATAGAAATTGTAGATGCCTATGTTACTAAATTGAAGAATAGAGCCAATAACTGTGAATTTCATGAACTGCATGTAGTAAGGGAAAGGTTCTTGAAATTAGTGTAACCTTATCAAAAGAAATAGGCATGTACAGAGCAAGTGAAGCTATTAGTACACTTTTAAAAATAATTTACTGATAAAAGTGATGCATATGAAAGAGAGTCTAGTAAAAGGTAAAAAAATAAGTAATAAAGTGAAGCTGTACTGCAAAGGTGTAATGGGTGTGAAAGAGAGGGAGATGTGAGAATGTAAACCAAAGAAAACATGCAATTTTAATTCATGTCACCTATTAGGTATGATGATAAGAATAAGAGGAGTTGTCCTGCATTTAGTACATGCTGCAGAGTCTGAGCTGAAAGAAGCTATTTTGATAGTATATGTAAAAGCAAAAAAATTGTCCAGAAATCTTTTAATTTTAAACAGAAACATAAAATTGAAAAATGTGTGGGTGCTACTGAAGTGAAAAGACTTGCTGTAGGAAATGTGAAAATTACTCAAATTCTATCTGCCATTTCATCATACAGTCCCCCGAGGTTTGACACCAAAGCCATTTGGCTTCCTGTACAGCAATGTGCCAGTGTATTTCTTGGTTAGGAAGCTCTCCCATCTCAAAGACTTCTCAACTTACTTCTCTCTTTGGAGGCATCTAAAAGCTCCTCTTCAGATTTACACATAGACTTTTGGGAATACTCCCAAGTTATTTGTGGCTAACTGTAAAATCTCTTATTCAGTTCTTTCAAGGACTTGTGTTTCTAGGGTCAGGAAAGGCTTTAGTGTCTTCATGCATTTGATTGTTATATTAGAGAGGCCTACATCTAGTGCATGTCTAAGTATTATTCCTATTTTATGAAGCTGGATACATTTTGTTGTGGTATCCTCCGCCTCTGAGCCACTACTGATACACATATCTTATAGTCTACATTTAGCATGTGTATACATCTGAGTCTGCATGTCCTCCCTGTGGTTTGGTGGGTTTCCTCCGGGTGCTCCGGTTTCCTCCCACATCACAAAGACATGCTGTAGGTGGATTGGACAGTCTAAATTGGCCCTAGGTGCAAGTGTGTGTGCCTTCTGTGGAAGGTTGGGTGCCGGGCTGGCAACTTGACACCGTAAAACTCCACTGCCAATCATGAGAGGACAGGTGATCCGCTGTGGCGACCCCTAACCGGGAAAAGCCGAAAGAAGAAGAAGACACATCTGAAGAATGAGGGAAGAAAGCATTCTGAGTATTAGAATCAGCACTGAATGACCTAGATATGTGGCAAGGGTGTCTCAACTTAGGAGGCATTAAAACCCCGGTAATTATGGGATTCAACTGACTGCTTGATGAAGTCTATAAAACTTTGAGATGTACTCTGAGATCTTCAGTGTCTTTGTCCTGACTCACAGTTACATTTTTTTTAAAATGAAATGGGGATTGCTCTTCAAGTGTTGACTTTGATAACCATTTAGGTATTTTCTCATCTTCTACATAGGAATACAAACACACAAAAGGAAACAATTATGTGCTACTTGTATAAAATACCACAGAATGTCTTGTGACTTTGTGTATCTGAATCTGAAGGCATTTAGTTTATCAAGTGTAGGACTATGACTCACATTTATTTCTTTCTGATCTGGCTTTTATAGTCAAGTCATTAATACAGTTGTTAGGTGATGCAGTAAAGATCAAATATTCTATCTGATAAAAAGAAAAATCATAGAAAGATGAGTCCATATCTTGTTCCAGTTATACCAAGTGCTTCAAAGCAATCCACATAAATGTACGGAGGAGGAAAGGTATGTGTCTGTCACAAGAACAGAAGTACTCTATGACATGTTACTTTTTCTGAATGAAAACTAGTTGGAACATATTTTAAACAGTGTGGGTTAATTGGCAGTTTGTATTAAGAAATCTGTTCAGTTAACATTCATTTTATAGTTCACCTACATGATGCCGCTAAGGCTGTTAGCCTCTTTTTTTTCTTACTGCCCTACCCTGCCTGTACATTCTGTAAATATCCTCACATAGAAGATTTCAGTCTTCCAGCAGCTTGTATCGAGATGGACTTGTAAGTCAGTGGTTGAAGGGAAAGTCAAATGCAGGTTCAGCCATTTTCTGCCACTGTCTTCGGTGGGAATGCAAATGAATAATACTTTGGAAATTTCTGATATAGGAGTCATACCTTCCCAGCCACTTTCCCAATCAGGACTTGTACTGTGGCCTTCAGAAGTTCAAGGTCTGTCTGGTCTGATAAACGGTGATCTCCAGTTTTGCGCAAGATAACGTCAACATCTTTGCTTGCTAGTTGTTGTGCCAGTTGCAGTGAGGTTTGCCAGGGAACTGCTTCATCTTCCATCCCATGAATTAACTGCACTGGGCAGTCAACAGGAATTGGGTGATTCAGGACACAATGTTTCTCTGCTTCTTTAATAAAGTCATACTTCACTGGGTAGAATCCTGTATCACTGTAGATGGATGGCAACTTAAATATCCCAGTCTTCTCAACCTCTTGTTTTGTCTACAGAAACAAAGTAAATAAAACAAAATTCATAACCGTTATTTCCTCTCAGTAATCTCATCATTATCTTTGACTAACAACAAATGGCCTTCTGACTAAATTAAGATGCCAAGTGTAAATAAGCATGCAAACTGCAGTTAACCAGTCCACAAATGCAGACTGCCTAATTGCAAAGTGTAGAAATTGATGTAAAAAAAAAATTGATGTTGGTTACAAAGTGTACATTTAAACTCCTTTGGAAGAAATTTTATGTATATTATGTGTGTAAAAACATTTATTTTTGGAAGAATAGAACTTGCAAGTAGATGCTGGACATACACCTGCTGCAGTGTGCATACTAGAGTTGGGGAGGCAAAGGACTGCAACACTTGTACAAAATTATGTAGAAAAAGAAGGCTAAATAATCTGGAAATGGCCTTGCCTAATTGCTGCTGAATGTGCTATATTACCAAATGCCTTCCACCAAAGAAGAAAGAAGACCTGCTTGGCTTTTGGCCATCTTCCTTGACAACTGTAGCATTCTATAGTGCTTATAAAAAGCTAGTCCATGAAAAAAAACACTCTCAAAGTGATTGCAGAGAGAACATTTATTTACAAGGATAATAAAAAGTGATTCCTTGTAATAAAACATGAGGAATAACATCAATCCAGTCTAATTACAATAGTTCACAGTTGTAATATTTCTTCATATACAATTTTTTTCCAAAACAAAATAATACTTACAGTCATTAGCATTATCAGCAGGCTTTCCACAGGCTGGATAACTTCTGTAAAGATTGCTGTAGATGGTCAGATGGCGTTAGAATTTTACTACTGCCAACCAGTTGTAAGGGAAAGGGAAGGTGGCAGACAGCTGGGGGTTTGAATCCCATAATTGCCATGTACTGTGAATAGCCACCAGGACTATGATCTCTTGAGTCACACAACCAGTGGTGGATTAAGTGTACCATGGCCTCTGGGCTATTTTCAAACCATAGGCTCCCTCTACACACGTTTAGGGCCATGCATTAATGGATTTGTTCTTTTGGATTCACCTCCTTGATTGTTTTAAATTACATTTTTTATTTAATACAGCATTGGTTTTAAATTTGTAGTTCTGAAATGTTTTCCATTAAGCAATGAAACAAATTGCATCAACTAGAAATGTTGAAAGTACAAATTTCAGAATATTTAATCTGTAAAAAGACCACTCAAAACTGCTGTCGTAATCCAGCAATATCCATACTCCTTAATTATGGCCACTTTATTGATGTTGTACACATCACCTGTGTGACTGTGATACATATAACCACAGAAAAGTAATCTAATTTGCTTTACATAAACATCTAGGCATGAACCCTTGAGGTACCCTCTGCTGCATGTGAGATTAGCCTCATGGACGCATTAGAGATAGACTGTAGGGTGGCCAATCTAGAGGAAAAGGTTTTCTGCTCCTCTGCAAAGACCAACTTATGACGTTTTTTTACTTTATAATCTCAGTAAGGTTATTATAGCAATAACCCACGCCTGGGTGTGGGTAATGCTGGATTTACCCACGGTTGGTGTGGTTTGGTCACGAGGGAGAAGCCCGAGTTGCCAAACAAAGCCAAATGTGGGTAAATCCAGCATTACCCACACCCAGAAGTGGGTTATTGCTATTAATCAATGACATTATTTAAGAAAAAAAAATTTACTTTTGTTAAATAATGGCATTGTATAATGCCTCCTTGCTGCCCTTCCGCAGCTGTCCAGTATTCTGCTGCAGTTCTGATGTACTGCGCATGCGTATGCCTACACAGTACATCAGAACTGTGGGCAAAAGCAACGGAGAAAGCAAGATCTCCGTTGCATTTTACAAACTGTTTTCGCTATGTTAAATGGGTTTAACATAGCGAGACAGCTTTACAAAAGCAAGAGAGAATCTCCGTTGCTTTTTTTAAAGCTGTCTCGCTATGTTAAACTCGTTTAACATAGCGAAACAGCATGAAAAAAGAGTTATAGTAATGGAAAAAGTCCGGGCGACCGGACCTTTTTCCATTACTATAACTCTGATTTACAACGTGCACACTGACCAATCAGCGTGCATGTTTTTGAATATTAATGGGGGGGGAGTAGTATAATCATTTTTATTCAGTGACATGCCCCAAATCTAGTAATTTTAGCCACATCGACTGCATCCAGATTCTTAGATGTCTGTGTCAAAAAATTAACAATAATGACAAATGTACACTATTAAAAATTTTCTCACAAACACAGAGTAGCTGTAGTAAAGTGCTCTGACTTAATTCATGCACACTACTCTTGCAATTGTGCAAAGGCAGATTAGACTGTTTAAAAATGACCATATAATGAGAGCATATGGTACTTTCATCCAAAGATAGCCTCCCACTGCCACCAGCAGTTATGATAACTTTGACTGTGTACACCCCTTATTTTTATGAACTACATGAAATTGTATAAAGCAGATGAGCATCTCACCATAAGACCCAGCCATGTGCACAGTTTAAATGTAAGAGTATTTATGATGAGAGCATACGTGGTACCACCTGATAAATGCTAAATTCAATATGCAGTCATTGCCGAAATAGAAATCACCTGAATAATTCCACAATAAAGCAAACTATTACGAATGCAGATGCTGAGGTTGGCAAATTGCTTTGTATTTCAGTGCTTTATGAAGAAATGCAGTACCTGTTGCCCTCAGAGAATACTTGATCCTAGATTTCATTAAAAAACTGGTATGCTGCTGATATTGCTATAACAATTCCTGAACTAGATCAGTTATGCAATAGGGAACATCTAGCAAAAACCAACTACAGATACTTGGCTCATTAGAGTTGGGTGACACCTCTAGGTGTTTCTGCAGTTACATCCTGCTCACATCTCTAGGTATCAAATATTGCTTGTTCATATTTTGTATTAATAATTTTGAACCTGTGTTATATCCTAAGTAGTAAAAGATACCACCTTAAAGGTTACACAATGGCAAATACATCTGTGTTGCTGTTTGACCTCTGCCTAGTTCAGGTAAAGAGATTTTAATTGGTGTTCATATAGCATTTGTTTATATTGTCATAAATTTCATCTTTTTTCTAAATATCTCAACAACCAAGTAGCACAGACAAAACTCTCAGTTGGAAGAACAAAATGCTGCTAACAGGATGTGTGTAACTTAAGTTTTTACTGAGACATTGTAGGTTGTTTACAGAATATTACAAACTTAATAGTTACTTTTACTGTGACTTATAAAATCCAGTTTAAGACCTAGAACCTAGAGAATACTACCACTGTAAAAATAGTTTGTGCTGAAGAGTTTGCCATTTCCACTTCCTTAGGAGCTCCTGTGGTTCCAGAGATATGAACATTTGTTAGAATCAAATTATGCCCTCATATTTCAATCAAAAATCATAGGCTGCACCCACTGGAAGTTACAGTGCAACCTTACAGAGCTCCATTGGAGGGAATGAGTTAGTTTACTGGCTGACAGATTCAGTGCCAACTTTACCACTCCCCCTCCAAAGGACCAGTCACAATACCAGTAGATTACCAGGCACCCACTATTACTGCTGCACAGGTTAAAACAGCACTGTCCAAGGCCAAGAATACAGCTTTTATGGGATCTGACAGTATCCCTGTCTGTGTTCTACATGAACTACAGAGTGAACTGGCACCTTACCTGTGTGCCCTGTTCAATCACAGCCTCACCTGAGGCTTTGTCCCTACCAAATGGCACACTGCTGTAGTCATTCCTCTTCACAAAGGAGGAGTGACTACAGACCCTGGGAACTATCACCCCATTAGCCTGATGAGTCTGATATGCAAAGCTATGCAATGCATCATCATGGACCTAATAAACAAGGATGTAGGTAATCTCCAAACTCTGGATCCCACACAGCTTGGTTTTGTGAAGGGTAGATTATGCCTGCCCAACTTGGTCGACTTCATTATTCAGTCACCACAGCTGTGGATGAAGGCAAGGTGGTTCATACTGCCTACCTTGATCTGGCCAAGGCCTTTGATACCATTCCCCACTCAGGAATCATAGAAATACTCACTAAGCTAGTGTCAACCCCTATATCACTAGGTGGGTTGCAAACTGGCTCACAGATGGAACCCCCACAGTATGAAAGTAGCTGACTCCAAGTCAGACTACCGACTAGTCACGAGTGGAGTCCCACAGGGTTTGGTCCTGGGTCCTCTCCTGTTTGATATCTATTTCTCAGAAGTCCAGGCCAACATGAAAGAACTTTGGCTGACAAAGTTCGCAGACAATTGCATGTTGGGAGCTATTGTTAACTCCCCAAGTGATGTTGACATCCTACAGAATGGCCTCACTGAGACCAACGACTGGTGTCAGAGCCATGGCCTTAAGCTCAATGCCAAAAAATGTGTCATCATCCCCTTTGGGAACAACCCAGTTCCCATGAATTACACACATCAATGGTAGTCCACTGAATACAGAAGGCATTATAAGAGATCTGAGAACACAGGTTGACAGCAACCTCTGTTTTGATCACCACATTGCCACTGTGGTCAGAAAGTCCTTCTATCTGGCAAATCTCATTACTAAGGGTTTTGCATCCAGGAAGAAAGACATTGTCTCCCTCTACTCTTCCCTCAGGCCAATCATCAAATGCAGTGCCTCATTTAGCATGTACCTCACTTGACACCTGTAACAACTGCAGGGGCCGCAAAAGAACCTCACTTGACACCTGTAACAACTGCAGGGGCCGCAAAAGAACCTCACTTGACACCTGTAACAACTGCAGGGGCCGCAAAAGAACCTCACAAAGAGGATTCTAGGCCTTAAACACTTGTCCTATATGAACAGACTCAAAAAAACTCCCAACTATTCTCTGTCTCATATCTCCTACTAAGAGGCGATCTCTGCTTGACTTACAAACCCATGTCTGACCTAGCTCTGTCAGAAATGCTACATCTAAAGAAATCCCAATGCCTCCACACCAGATGCTCCAGAGACCTCAACCTAATTAACACAATCAACAGAATGTACTGGAAGGACAGGTTCAAAACCCAGAGACTGCCCATGCTATGGAATAGACTTCCCATACATGTCAAGCAGAGCACCTTGTCAACAGAAATCTTAATGAGTGTATGGGAAATAGAAGATTCACCCCAGCTCTACTTGACAGAGGCACTGGGAACTAAGGTCGGGTGGCATGATGCCAGGGTAATCCTATGGCTAGGCTTCTAAAGGCCCCAGGCCATCAGCCAAGTCCACACCAATGAGCCTATGTAGTCCAGAAGTCCATTAAAGAGCTTAGCCCAAATTCCCAACTGCCCCACAGCATTGTCTGGTTAAGTAACCTGCTCAGGGTTACATAGTAAGTAAGTAAAGGTGGAAAAATTCAAACCCTGCACCCTTGGCACATGAAGCAGCTCCTTAACAACTCCGCTTTAGTCCTTTGGACTAACTGCCAGACTGTATAGCAGTTTTTAACTAAATGCAGAAATCCTTTACCATTCAATCCTGTAGGGAAAACCACAGTAATATGAAACAATGAATGTATAAAGGATGCTGAAGATTATACATTTCTGATCAAATCCTGTAGGGAAAACCACAGTAATATGCAACAATGAATGTATAAAGGATGCTGAAGATTAGACATTTCTGATCACTCCAAATAATGTAGACTGAGCTGACGAGTGTCGACCCCTTCACAGTTGCTGCAGGCTGTAAAGAAGTTACTGAAAAAATATGTTACTAAAATGCAACATGTTTAGACTATATTACAAAGTCAAGGCCTAGTAATTAACTAATTTGTGCTTTAATGCAACGAATAAAACAAAAAAAAAATTGAAGACAATAAAAATGCTGCAGCTAAATTTGTGCAACAACCTAAAAGTCACACCAAGATCAAAAATATTAATGCATACAACATGCTGGATTTTTTTTTTTTTTTTTTTTGGGGGTAGTAGCCTGCATGCTTGCAGGATACCTACATCTCATATTTGACCTCCCTGTCTTACTGATGTTACTAATCCTAGCATTATTTCTAGCACATATATCATGAAACTTGGTGTTCAAAATGAGTATGTAGTGTAGAACAGAGTGCTCATTTTGTACATTCTTGCATTTGTCTGCAGTTTTGGCTACTGTCACTTGCATATTTTATGTGGTTCATTCATATGAGATTCCTTGTTTCCATTCATTGTGAACTGTTTTGCATGCACTGCATACCACGCTATTCTGACCCTTCGGTGATCATGCTGTCTGGGTCTTAGAATCACTTGCACCCTGCACGATGCCACTGTCTGTAGTAATTTGAGCCATACAATACTCTACATGTCTATGAATCCCATGCTACATTTACAAACGCGGGGGGCCATGATGACTTCCATTGCCATACTTCTAAACTTTTTCCTTAAACATTAAAATACTAATATTGCATGAAAAGAACATACAACCATACCTATCAACTGCCCAGATTTGTGACTCTTATTTTTGGCCTGTTCCTTATAAAATTTTTTTTTTTTTTTTTTTTTGGCAAATCACTGAAGTCTCAAGCTGCAAATAATGACAAATATTCAAGTTTCAGATTTCATATCCTTCAGAAAATACATGATAACACAAAACCTTTTATTCTAGCAACTTTTAAGTTTATAAGAGTAATATGTAAAATGTGTCCCTATTTTTGGACTTTTGTCCCCCCCCCCTTTATTTTTGGCTTTGTCCAGATTTCTTATGTTTAAGAGGTTGGGGGGGGGGTATCCATACAACATGAATATCCCCACTGGTAAGTGTGGTACTATTTAACAAAAAAGATTATTCTCATGCCCACTCCAATATCCTGGGGGAATAACAGTGTATAAACATGTAACATCTGGTGCTACTATGTAAATGTTATCAAGAAGTTGTCACATATCAATAGGTATCAGTTTGTGAAAAACTCCATTGAATATCTTTTGATTAATGGTAGTACCATTTTTTTTTCATTTCCCTTGCTGTCTTCCCTATTCTGTGATTTCATTGTTACATTCATAAATCTGGGAACAACACTGCTGTTTCCTTTTTAGTGGCCTTTTTTGATGATGTATTTTTCTCTAAATGTGAAGGATTACAGAGGGGTTAAACAGACTCCACTATCCATTTACTCTTGTATCTTTTTCTTTTATTGTCCATGATAACTAAAGATGACAAAGAAAAATGTGCTTGTTTTGACTCATTTTTTCTTCATTTTTTAAATGTTAGTGTATTCAGATTTTGCTTGGGAGCATAAGGGTGGATTCTTGAAAGTGTCCATGTTATAGATTTGAGTTAAAGGTTTTGTCTCTAAATTTGGTCTTGATAGAGTGAAGGATGTATGTAATGCTTTAAGAAAAACAGAGAAAAGTCACGCACTGCTCCTAGAGCTTGTTTTTGGTGATTTAAAGCATAATACCATATTTTAAATAATAGAGAGAGATAATTTAAAGATCTGATGGCATACATTTGTCTGTAGTAGCCATATCATTATCAGATTACATAAAGTGCAATATCGCACAAAGGTTGCACAGTGTATTTCATTGAAATAACTTTGTTAAAATATAAGGCAAAACAGAATATGAGTTTACGTAAATATATAGCATTATGTAGTGATAGATAAATAGAAAATAGAGAATGGAATGGTCCACGGCAATATGCTTACTGTAGCCACAAGTAAGAGGTCACACTTGAAAAGAGTTAAGGGAGCCTCTAATATAGTTAATATATTTCCTCAAAATGGCCAATTAAAATGCATCAGTATGCAATCGATGATAACCGCAGGCTATTCAAAACCATAGTAAAACAAAGAATGAATGTAATTGGATCTAAAGAATGGTTTCCTTCTGTGACTTAGTTGCACCATGGTGATAGGTCACTGGTTTCTGTATTGAAAATATGATTGGTTAGCACTTTCTAGCTTAAGAACTTGACTGGCTAACATGGACTTTATATTTATTTGGCCTGTGATTAACCTATGAAGAAATATGATTGTAGGGTGCTATACTTCTGGATATTCCCACTATGGATGTGATCAGCTCTGAAGAAGGGTTTCCTTTCATGTCATAGTTGCACCATGGTGACTGATTGATGGTTTTTGTATGGCGAATATGATTGGTTATCATCTCCTAGCTTAAAAACCTGACTGGTTAATATGGATTTTACATCTGATTGGCCTGTGATTGCCATACTTCCTGAAACCCTTGGTATGAGTTCAGTGATTCAGGTGATTAGTATTGATTGGCTTGTAACTTTTATATGATAAACGATTGGGTATTATCTTTTTGAATGAATTTTCCCCTGTATTTGGAATTGTTACTATGTGAAGCAATTTCCACAAATGGTATGAACGATTTCAGTGATTTAGAAGCCTACTGATGATTAGCTGAAGATCTTTGCATGACAAATTTGATTGGATGACCTCACCTTATGGAGATGTTTGATTATATTTTTCCATAGCTGGAGGCCATTTTTTATAGTAGCTTTATGAATGAATTTGAAACGTTTTTAAGAATTATTTGATTGTTTCTTTTTTTTTTTTTAAGTATGAAACTTTGTGTATTAGTTAACTAATTCTGAAGAAGGATTATTGTAACCCAAAAGTGCTTATCTTGTTCTTTTAATGTTTATTTTATTAAAGTGTTATAGTTGTATGCTCTTGGTTGTGATGGTGATACTGATTATAGGTTCATAGGTTTATACTAGGCTATCTGCCCTAAGGCATTTATAAGCCTAGCCCAAATTATTGTGGCTTACGCCACCCCTTATATGAAAAAATACTGTGCCCATTAGTTTGTTGTGCCTCTGTCCAGCAGTGACCCAGAGATGATTCCCGGGGTAAACCTACGATCTCCCATCCACAGGTCTAGATTTCTCTTGAACAGAGTCAGCGAGGTGCTCTGCCTCACATGGACCGGGATTTTATTCCACAGCATAGGGAGTCTCTGAGTGATAAATCTATCCCTCCAGCACGTCCTATTTATATCCGTGCTAAGGTTTAAGTCGCTTGCTCTAGTGGTTTTGGTGGATTTGGATTTTTGAGGTGGAGCATGTCCATTAATTCCGGGTTGGACATGGCCTTGTATGTCAGGCACATGTCACCTCTGAGCAGACGGTATGCGACTGAATAGAGCTGGAGTTTCTTCAATCTGGCAGCATATGACAGATTTTGGAGTCCCTTTATCCTTTTGGTGAGGAACTTTTGGGGTCTCTCCAATTGCTGCAGATGTCGGGTGAGATACATCCCGAATGGGGCATTGTACTCGATCATTGGTCTGATAAGTGAAGAGTACAGGGGAACAATGACCTCACTAGATCTGGATGTGAATCCCTTCATGATCAGGTGGGCAATGTAGAAGGTCTTTCTAACCACTTTAGCAATGTGAGTGTCAAAGAAAGGCCACTGTCAACCTGGGTCCCCAGGTCCCTGATAACCTCTTCTGTGCTTAGTGGATTGCCACCTATATGGTAGCTTGGGGTTACCTTGTTTTTCCCGAAGGGTATGACTATACATTTTTGGCGTTTAACTTCAGGCCATGGCTCTGGCACCAGCTATCTGTTTCCGTGAGTCCCTTCTGAAGGATATCCGTGTCCGATGCACTTTCCACTATGGCACCCAGTTTGCAGTCATCTGCAAACTTTGTCAGCCAAAGTCCTCCCATGTTGGCCTGTACTTCTGAGAAGTAGATGCCAAACAATAGGGGCCAAGGACCGAGCCCTGTGGGACACCACTTGTGACCGGCTTGGAGTCTGACACAGCGCCAGCAACTCTGACCCTGTGGGTTCTGTCCTTAAGCCAGTTTGCAACCCATCTTGTGACATATGGGTTTACATTTAAGCTGGTAAGTTTTTCTACAATACCCGAGTGGGGTATTGTGTCGAAAGCCTTTGCAAGGTCAAGGTAGGCTGTATGGACTGCCTTTCCCTCATCAATGGCCTTGGTGACTATTTCAAGAAGTCGACCAAGTTCAAAAGGCATGATCTTCCCTTGACAAAGCCAAACTGGGTCGGGTCCAATGTCTGCAAGTCCCTATATCTTTGTTTATGAGCTCCATTATGATCCTCTCCATAGCTTTGCAGACTAGACTTGTTAAGCTTATGGGCGGTAATTACCAGGGTCCGTGAGGCGCCACCTTTGTGGAGTGGGACCACAGTTGCCGTCACGCCACTCCTTGGGCATGTATCCTGTGGTAAGGCTGAGATTAAACAGCTGCCTTATGTGCGGGTTTAATTCCTCATTTAGCTCGTGTAGCACACAGCCGGGGACACCATCCGGTCCCATTGATGCTGTGTTTTTAGCTTTAGAGAGAGCAGCTTTCACCTGCGCATTTGAGATGTCCGGGAGGCTACACTCAGCTGGGATAGTTATCTCTCCTTTAGGGGAGAGGGGTGAAGTTTGCACTGAACCTGTCTGCCAGTATGTTGGCAATGTCTGTGGGTTCAGTGATTTTTGTATCATTTTGGACTAATTCTGAGCATATCTGTGAGTTTCCACCCAGGTTCCTAACATAGCTGAAAAAGGCCTTATGATTGTCCTTTGAATCCATGGCAATTTTTCTCTCAAAATTGGCCTTAGTTGATTTTATGAGTGCTCGTATTTTTTACTAATAATGATCAGGGTGACTTCCCTTTTATGGATTTTGTTCTATCATGTAATAGCTTTCTCCTCTTATTGTAAAGTTTGTTAATGGCTGGGGTCCACCAGACTGGACGTTTGCCCTTTGTGGAAAGAGTCTTGGTTTTATTTGGGATTGCCTGATCCATGCAGTCCTGGAGGTGTTCATAGAAGGCATTTGTAAGGGCTTCCATAGCTTGGGTTGTGGTTTCCTCTGACTCAGGGGCCTTGAAGGATACCACACCAGTCTTGAGTAGTGTGAAGTTTGCTTTAGAGAAGTTCTTCACTATGGTCTTTTGTTTGGGGTGGGGCGGGATGTGGATTTCCAGTGAGATTAGTTTATGATCAGATCTCACCAATGAGGGATATACTTCTGGTGTGGAGCATTTTGTCCCCATGTTTGTGACAATGAGATCTAGTATATTTTCTCCTCTCGTGGGAACAGTGACTAGCTGTTCCATGGCATTTGAATTTATGAACTCCAGGAACCGTTGGGCTAGAAAGTTAGGGCTTGAGTAATGTTCCCAGTCTATATTCGGGTAGTTGAAGTCACCCAATATGATGGTGTTTGGAGATACATTTATACCCTCCAGTGTCTTCAGGAAGGCTGTGTGGGGTTCCTGAGTTTGAGAGGGTGGCCTGTAGCATGCTACAAATTGTAGAGCAGTTTTGCCTATGGTTAGTTGCACCTGGATGGTTTCCGAAGCTTCATGCGTTGCCACCAACCTGGAGGTGTGAGTATCCTTTATGAATATGGATACACCCCCTCCTTTTGTGGAGTGGTCCGGGTTTTGGGGCCGGAACGCATGATATGAGGTAAAACCTAATAGTGCCGGGGTGCTCTCAGGAGCCTTGAACCAGGTTTCATTTACAGCACAGACATCGATGTTCTCCATACTGAGAAGGGCCTCGAGTGCGTGCATTTTGAGATTTAGACTTCTGGCATTGAGCAGCATTACCCTCAATTTCTTCCCATTTTTGTTTTCTAGGGTGGTAGGTTTAGAATTTGAGCCTTGCCTAAAAAGGCACTATGGGGTGGCAAGAGCCTTAGCCAATATCCGAATCCCAGGGTGACAGGTGCAAGCCGTCCCTTGCGAAGCAGCGTGGCTTGTCAAGCATGTCATCCCAGGCAGACAGACACTGGATCCCCTTTGAATGACACCAGACATTAAGCCAATTGTTAAAGCTGATCATCTTGTCTCTATATTGTGGCATCATTCTTGGTGAAGGAAGGATACTGCTCAGGGTTAGGGTCATACCTGCCTGGGCTACATAATCAGAGAGCTCCTCTATGTCTCTTTTCATGCAGTCCAGGGAGGTGCGTCTCAGGTCGTTCACACCAGCATGGACAATGACTGTGTCATATTTGTACTTGCTGTGGAGTGACCCGAGTGCTTGTGTTACGTGGCGGATTCTAGCGCCCGATAGGCAGCTTACTGTGACCCTCTCCTTGTTCAGCCTGGTGAGTGGGACGTCAGTGTGTCTGACTATGGAGTCACCTATGACAAGTATGTTTGGTGTTGTATTTGGCCTTAAGGGCTGTGACTGCTTTGCACACTGCTTTTGTGGTTTATGTGTTGCTTGTGGGGTGTCTTGAGGTAGCAGTTGTTTGGGTGTCTGCTTTGGAGGCCTCTGCTGTTTAGGTAAATTTTACTCAGAGCCTCCGAGTATGTCTTTGTGTGTTTATGTGTTTGATTCAGTGGAGTGGTAGCATTATGTGAGGCTGGTTTTGTGGTGTGTGTAGTTGCCTTCTCCTCCTGTCTGGTCTTGCCAGTCCTGAGTTGAGAGAGCTCAGCCTCCAGTTTGGCTAAATAGCTGCATCTCTCAAGTATTTGTGTTATGTGGGAGGAGGAGAGGGTTGTCTGTGTACATGAGGCAGTTATAACATTGCCTCAAGATTCCCAGATTCACCAGCTGGACCTGAGAGGAGATTGACAACTGACCTTTGGACATGCTAGAATAATATTGGGAAATCCTTAATTGAAAACAAGGGCCAGTGGGGAGTGAGGGTGTAGTGCTTTTAATTTTTAGTGCTGACTTATATAATTGCTTTAGTGAGCAAGTGCCAGGTAACTTGAGTGCAATGTGTTACAAGTAACTAAATGCAAAAACGACAAACAGTAACTTTCTTTCAAGTGAAACAAGGAAATAAATACAGTAAGCAATGCAGATATCACTAGTGATCCACAGAAGCTGAGAAGTTGCGTATTAGGTGAATTAGCTTCCAGGAAATAACAAGCAAACAAACAACAAGCATATAAACAAAGCTAGATTCAGTAGGCCTGGATCTAGTCTATGCTAGAGCAAACAAGGTGAACCAATTTCAGTAAGATACAGTTCAAATATTCAGGCACTATAAACCTTTAACCAGAAAATTCCCAGCTCAGAAGGGCAGAGTCCAGCCTCTTCTCCCACAAGAGTGCAGACCACGAACCTTCTTAATGTAAAATAACTGGCCTGAAGCCCAAGTGCCTAAACCAGAACTAATACACTTGGACACTGGGCTCTCAATCAGCAGTTCCCAACTTAGAAGGATGAAAGCTACCTGTCCTGCCACCACAGTGCTTGCCACAAACCTTCCTAATGTAAAACAACTGGTCTGAAGCCCAAGTGCTTAATCCAAAAGACTTGAATGATAGCTACACTTTAATCAAGTTACAACCAAGCAGTAATAAATACCATTGAATACTTTAGAGAAAGTCTGGATTAGTGCTCAAGTTACACAAACAAAGCTAGATCCAGCAGGCCCGAATCCAGTCTATGCCACAGCAAACAAGGCGCACCAACTTCAGTAAGAAACAGTTCAGATATGCATGCACTATAAGCCTTTAACCAGAAATTCCCAGCTCAGAAGGGCAGAGTCCAGCCTCTCCTCCCACAAGAGTGCAGACCACGAACCCTCTTAATGTAAAATAACTGGCTTGAAAGCCCAAGTGCTTAAACCAGAATTAATACACTTTTAGAATAACAGACACTGAGCCCTCAATCAGCAGTTCTCAACCTAGAAGGATGTAAGCTACCTGTTCTGCCACAACAGTGCAGACCACAAACCTCTCAGTGCAAAACAACTAACTGGTCCGAAGCCCAAGTGTTTAAACCAAAAGGCTTAGAATGAGTTACACCAAGCAGTAATAAATACAATTGAGTATTTTAAGATGATGCAAAAGTAAAAAGAAGTAGGTAAAAACACAAGTACAGTAAAAGCAGATGAATTTTTTTTTTTTTTTTTTTTTTTTTTTTCTGAACAAGTGCTGAGATCAAAGAAACAGATTGGCTTCCCTCAAACACAGAAGGGCTTGGGGGCTCAGAAGCCTACAAATAGTCTGTACCACTTAACAAGAAAGGTAGGAAATAAGCTTAATTTTTTTTTTTCTATTTCCCAGATGCTCTCTTTGTACACAGTAGGAGTGCCTGAAATCAGAATATGATCTCACTGCACTCAGTTGAGTGAGCAAATGAGATGGGCCCAGAGGCAGGCTGAGGGGCGGGCAGTTTCAATGCCACTAAGATTAACACCAAAACAAAAACAGGGCGGGTGGGTGGGAATAACTGAAGAGCAGAATAACCAGTTAAAAATTCCTTCAACACTCCTTCATACACAGTTTAAATCAATTTAAATACTGTATTTTTTAAAAAAAGTGCATAAAAGGTACTTAAATTCTCTTATACGTCCAGTTGAATATAACCAAGTTTTAGCTTGCCAAGCTGAAGTTTTAAAGCAGGAATTATTTCACATGCACCAGTTTAAATATGCAAGGACAGGAAATCAATGAATGTGGCTACCCCCACACCTGTAATTACTAGCAAATAACAAAATTCAGCCAACACTAGCTTTTAGTTCAAGTTACTGAAGAGCAGAATAACCAGTTAAAAATTCCTTCAACACTCCTTCATACACAGTTTAAATCAATTTAAATACTGTATTTTTTAAAAAAAGTGCATAAAAGGTACTTAAATTCTCTTATACGTCCAGTTGAATATAACCAAGTTCTTAGCTTGCCAAGCTGAAGTTTTAAAGCAGGAATTATTTCACATGCACCAGTTTAAATATGCAAGGACAGGAAATCAATGAATGTGGCTACCCCCACACCTGTAATTACTAGCAAATAACAAAATTCAGCCAACACTAGCTTTTAGTTCAAGTTACTGAAGAGCAGAATAACCAGTTAAAAATTCCTTCAACACTCCTTCATACACAGTTTAAATCAATTTAAATACTGTATTTTTAAAAAAAGTGCATAAAAGGTACTTAAATTCTCTTATACGTCCAGTTGAATATAACCAAGTTCTTAGCTTGCCAAGCTGAAGTTTTAAAGCAGGAATTATTTCACATGCACCAGTTTAAATATGCAAGGACAGGAAATCAATGAATGTGGCTACCCCACACCTGTAATTACTAGCAAATAACAAAATTCAGCCAACACTAGCTTTTAGTTCAAGTTACTGAAGAGCAGAATAACCAGTTAAAAATTCCTTCAACACTCCTTCATACACAGTTTAAATCAATTTAAATACTGTATTTTTTAAAAAAAGTGCATAAAAGGTACTTAAATTCTCTTATACGTCCAGTTGAATATAACCAAGTTCTTAGCTTGCCAAGCTGAAGTTTTAAAGCAGGAATTATTTCACATGCACCAGTTTAAATATGCAAGGACAGGAAATCAATGAATGTGGCTACCCCACACCTGTAATTACTAGCAAATAACAAAATTCAGCCAACACTAGCTTTTAGTTCAAGTTACTGAAGAGCAGAATAACCAGTTAAAAATTCCTTCAACACTCCTTCATACACAGTTTAAATCAATTTAAATACTGTATTTTTAAAAAAAAAGTGCATAAAAGGTACTTAAATTCTCTTATACGTCCAGTTGAATATAACCAAGTTCTTAGCTTGCCAAGCTGAAGTTTTAAAGCAGGAATTATTTCACATGCACCAGTTTAAATATGCAAGGACAGGAAATCAATGAATGTGGCTACCCCACACCTGTAATTACTAGCAAATAACAAAATTCAGCCAACACTAGCTTTTAGTTCAAGTTACTGAAGAGCAGAATAACCAGTTAAAAATTCCTTCAACACTCCTTCATACACAGTTTAAATCAATTTAAATACTGTATTTTTTAAAAAAAGTGCATAAAAGGTACTTAAATTCTCTTATACGTCCAGTTGAATATAACCAAGTTCTTAGCTTGCCAAGCTGAAGTTTTAAAGCAGGAATTATTTCACATGCACCAGTTTAAATATGCAAGGACAGGAAATCAATGAATGTGGCTACCCCCACACCTGTAATTACTAGCAAATAACAAAATTCAGCCAACACTAGCTTTTAGTTCAAGTTACTGAAGAGCAGAATAACCAGTTAAAAATTCCTTCAACACTCCTTCATACACAGTTTAAATCAATTTAAATACTGTATTTTTTAAAAAAACAAGTGCATAAAAAGAAGGTACTTAAATTCTCTTATACGTCCAGTTGAATATAACCAAGTTCTTAGCTTGCCAAGCTGAAGTTTTAAAGCAGGAATTATTTCACATGCACCAGTTTAAATATGCAAGGACAGGAAATCAATGAATGTGGCTACCCCCACACCTGTAATTACTAGCAAATAACAAAATTCAGCCAACACTAGCTTTTAGTTCAAGTTACTGAAGAGCAGAATAACCAGTTAAAAATTCCTTCAACACTCCTTCATACACAGTTTAAATCAATTTAAATACTGTATTTTTTAAAAAAAAGTGCATAAAAGGTACTTAAATTCTCTTATACGTCCAGTTGAATATAACCAAGTTCTTAGCTTGCCAAGCTGAAGTTTTAAAGCAGGAATTATTTCACATGCACCAGTTTAAATATGCAAGGACAGGAAATCAATGAATGTGGCTACCCCCACACCTGTAATTACTAGCAAATAACAAAATTCAGCCAACACTAGCTTTTAGTTCAAGTTACTGAAGAGCAGAATAACCAGTTAAAAATTCCTTCAACACTCCTTCATACACAGTTTAAATCAATTTAAATACTGTATTTTTTAAAAAAAAAGTGCATAAAAAGGTACTTAAATTCTCTTATACGTCCAGTTGAATATAACCAAGTTCTTAGCTTGCCAAGCTGAAGTTTTAAAGCAGGAATTATTTCACATGCACCAGTTTAAATATGCAAGGACAGGAAATCAATGAATGTGGCTACCCCACACCTGTAATTACTAGCAAATAACAAAATTCAGCCAACACTAGCTTTTAGTTCAAGTTACTGAAGAGCAGAATAACCAGTTAAAAATTCCTTCAACACTCCTTCATACACAGTTTAAATCAATTTAAATACTGTATTTTTTAAAAAAAGTGCATAAAAGGTACTTAAATTCTCTTATACGTCCAGTTGAATATAACCAAGTTCTTAGCTTGCCAAGCTGAAGTTTTAAAGCAGGAATTATTTCACATGCACCAGTTTAAATATGCAAGGACAGGAAATCAATGAATGTGGCTACCCCCACACCTGTAATTACTAGCAAATAACAAAATTCAGCCAACACTAGCTTTTAGTTCAAGTTACTGAAGAGCAGAATAACCAGTTAAAAATTCCTTCAACACTCCTTCATACACAGTTTAAATCAATTTAAATACTGTATTTTTAAAAAAAAAAAGTGCATAAAAAGGTACTTAAATTCTCTTATACGTCCAGTTGAATATAACCAAGTTCTTAGCTTGCCAAGCTGAAGTTTGTTGCTTTGTTGATACAGTATTCATATTTACTGCTTCTTTCGAATCTTTGGTTTGCTTTATATAGATAAATACATATATATATATATATATATATATATCAGAAATCTTAAACATTTTATATAATTAACATAGATTCAAAATCAAATTATAGGCAGGTAAGTCATTTTCCAGATGGCTGTGAAGAGGAACTCCACAGTTACAACATGGAGAAATTACTAAACTAATGTATCAAAGGAAAAGTGTTTACACTATAGCCTTTTACAGTTAGTATAGCTTTGATACCTAGAGTATCTAGATATGGTTTCAGGCACATTGCAACAATGGTTATTGTAGCAACCAGTACTAAGCAGTGTAATGATGCTATGGGAAGCCTAGAATATAGTGAGAAACAAGACAGATTAGGTATGATGAGGGAGAGGGGTGGAAAAGACAGAATCAGTGAGAGCTGTCCTGGGCTAGTACAAGAGCATAACCTTGTATTAGATAATTGGGATTTAAGTAGCTTTTTAAAGTGTAATGAGTTTGCAGTAGATCTTCTATTTGTTGGTAGTGAGTTCCAGGTTTTGGCTATGGAGCTTGAATAAACAGAATCGCCTGTAGTATTGTCAGCTTTGGTTACATTTAGTAAAGATTTATTACTTGAACATAAGACACTGTTACTAGAGTAAGATTATAGTAAGTTTTGGAGGGCAGGGGTTTTATCCTGTTGGTTTAGGAGTTTATGGGCCATAGTAACCTGCGTACAAGATAATAGCTGAGATCGTTCTAGCCAATTGAGTTGTTTTAGTGCTAAGCACTGGTGAAATCTATAGAAAGAGTCTGTGACAAACTTTGTGGTTTTATAACAGTTGTCTCGCTTTCCTAAATCTGATTTTCTTAGGTTGTTGAGAATGGGTGAGATGTAAAGTTGTGTGGAGACAAGGTGGGTTCTTGCAGTGGTAGTTTTGTGTTATTAGTTTGATATTGCTTGTTTCTGTATAGGGTTCCAAGTTTTTTTATGTACTTTATTGTTTGCGCTATACGTATGTCAGACTTCAAGCTGCTATCAGTAACAACACCCAGAAGTGTAGTTTGTGATACAGGAGACATGGTGATATTATTTGTAGTTGAGATATTGAATGATGGGAGGGGATTAATGGCTCTTGTGGGTTGGAAAAGCATGAGTTTAGTTTTGTTAGGGTTTAGAATAAGCTGTGAATTTGATGGCCATGATTTCACTGCAGAGAAGGACTGTTGTGTTAATTGTTGAAGTTGTTGTAGTAATGGCACATCACATATAATTGTGGCATCATCTATTTATAAGTCAAAGGAGGTATGCAGAGTAGCAATGTGAAGATTATTGGTGAATAAGGTGAAAAGAAGGGGCCCAAGGATAGATGCTTGAGGAACTCCCAGAGTGACCGGCAGTAGAGGAGAGAGGTTTTGTTGCCATTTAACAGCTTGCTGCCACCCAGCTAAATAGTCTTGGAACCAAGCAAGTACAGTATGACTAAGTTTTAGTTTGGAGAGTACATTTATAACTTTATGAGAAACAGTGCCAAAAGCTTTAGGTAGATCAATAAAGATAGTGAAAACTAATTTGCCGTCAATTTCTGTTTGTTAATGGTGTTAATAAAGCTCATTAGGGCAGTAGTAGTACTGTGGTAGGGAGGAAAACCATGCTGGGTTGTGGCTAGAATGTTGTTGGAAGATAATCCAGAAACTGTTAGTGAATGCTTCTTTCAAGAATTTTGGACAGTGGGGACAAGCTAGTTATTACCTGTAGTTGAAAAGTTCTGTTGAGTTACCACCTTTATGAAGTTGGATAATGTGTGAGATTTTCCAGATTGCAGCACAAAGAAATGGCACACAAGCAAAAGTTGGAGCCACAGAAACCAAACTTATAGAGAAATAAAGGATGACTCCAAACAACAATGGCTAAGTATGCAGCAGTTAAATGAAAACATGGTTTAAAAAACAAGGAAGTGCTTTCAGAACAAGATTCCTTCTTCAGATGATAAAAACATGTTAAAACAAAGAATTTAAATAGTACAACCAGACAACAGAAAAGACTTAATTAGCAGTGATGTCATCTAATGCAAAAAATAATAATAATAATTCAACCAGTAAGCTAGCTTAAAAAACAAGCCTCCAAAGATTAACACCTACTCAGTGCGTGACTCTTAAGAAAAGGCTTGATAATCATTTTATCATTTAAGCCTGGTTCACAGTAAGATTTAAGCTTCAGAATCCACTTTTGTTCTTCTTGGTCAGTCACATTTTTAGTATCACCTCCACTGATATTCAGACTAACAAGCTGTAAAACAAAGAACTTAAATGAATGTTCAGTGCCTCTTACTCTGACATGTCTTGCCAAAGCATCAGTGTCTCTATTCCTTTGAATATCATAAGCATGTCTAAAGTCCTGTCCCTAAGGGTACGGTTCATATTTCCTATATAGAATGCATCACAGGCAGTGTAGATAGCCATATACACAAGATCAGAGATTCCACAATGTCCAAAGTCGTCAAAATAAAAACTTAATCCAGTCGGCTGATGAAAAAAAGAGGTACAGGAAAATATAAATTTGCAGGCTATGCATATACCACAATGAGTGGATTTCAGAGAAAAATCTTTTTTAACGTTTCTATAATAGAGATGTCTTTTCAAGGAAAGATTATTTCTAAAAACTGAACTTCGGCTCCTGTTCAATAACTTACTTAACATCAGGATCTGATAAAAGTATGGGCCAATGTTTCTTAATTTCACAGACCTGCCCAATATTACTCAAATAAGTAAAAACAGGTCTATTCTTAACATGAGCAGCACTATTGTCTCTGTGTCTAATTGCATTCTCTCGGAGAAAAAAGTTCTACCTGTAGTTTCTCTGCTATCACGTACCTCATTAATACATAGAGCAACCTCTGTGGGTGTGTAACCCCTTCTTATAAAATACTCTTTCAGGCTTAAAAAAAAGCTAGATTTAGATCATTGTGAAGCCTCATAGTCCTCAGAAACTGCCTTTTCATAACATTACTTGATGCATGTCTGGGATGCATAATAGTCTTGTGAAGAAGGGTGTTCTTCTTACAGTCTTTCCTGTAAAGACTAGTACCAAGTAGTTTATGTTCATCCTTGTTAATTCTCACATCTAGAAAGTTAATACAATTGACAGATGATTGGCACTAAATTTCAGGAAGGTAGTGGTAGTAAGGAGATACTTTATAAATTCGTTAAGCATAACTTCTTTATTTCTCCAAATAAAAAAGATGTCATCCACAAAGTGTCTGTAAAACTATACAGATGCACAGAAGGGGTTATTAACGAAAACCTTTATATCTTCCCATAGTGCCAACACTAGTTTGGGGTAAGTGTTAGCACATGCAGTGTCCATTGCAACACTTGTCTTTTGGATGAAAACTTACTGTCAAACATAAATGCATTATTTTCCAAGACTAGTTCAGGTAGTGTACATATAACTTCATATGCCGTACTCATTGGGGATCACAGTAAATAATGATGCTACATCAAGAGTAACTAACAAAAAATTGTAATGAGATTCAAGATACAAGGGCTTATTAATAGAGTGCATGTTTTTTTGTATGACCTTCTAATGAGTGGTCTCATAGACTCAAGTTATATGATTATCTAGAGGTTGAACATCCTGATGTTCTTCGTGTTTCACTGTTGCAGTCATTACATTTGGGTTATCCTGCTGGCAGGTTGCCTCAGTCGGCCTGAATTCCAAAGTCTTGGGTCCTGCATCGGTTGCTGTCGCCTCTTCCCTGACGTCAGGTCGTCAGGGGTATAAAAGATTCAGCCGACACCATTTTATTTAGTCTTTCTTGCCGCACGGTGCCCGAAGCAGAAGCAGTTCGCAAGTGCCGGTCGGCCGACTCCTGAGATTTTCGTGTTCGAGTTTCAGATCCGAAGTCTTCATTAAAAGCTAAGTACCCAATTGGGGAAACTTTTTTCTTGCTCCAGACCGATGCCAGAAAAAGTTAATAATTGTATATCTTGTGGGAAGCAAATACCTCATAAGGACTTTCATTCTTACTGTATTCCTTGCCTAGGCCCTGACCACGACGTTGCTAGTTGTTGGTTTTGTGCTAGATTTAACCAACGCACTATTAAGCGTCAGTACAATTTTGCATTAAGCTATTTTGGGCGAAGATTTAATTATACAATGTTGTCGGATAGCCATCCAACTACCGGACTTCACAAAAACTGCAAAGAAAAAGAAAAGGACAGGCAACCGAGGTCCAAAACTGACAAAGCTTCTCCTAAGCAAGTTGCCAGTTCGCTGGTTCTCAGTGAGGTTCTTTAGCAGCCCCTGATACCCGCTACTTTAGAGTCGCAGGCTGCTACTGACTCCCACGTGGAGTCAGCCAGGCCACTGGAAACTCAAGGTATTGGAGCCTCGGAGACTATTCCCTCAGATGGGTCTGGAGCCGCTGAGCAGGCATCGGCTTCTGAGGGTGTATTCAGACCTAAACAATTATATATTAAACCTACTTCAAAGACAAAGACTAAGACACCTTTAAAGGCAAAGAAACAAGTTCACCAGTCACAAGGACAGGCCTCCATGCCCAAAAAACAGATGCACAAAATGGCCGAAGACTTAATTACCTTGAACAGGGGTTCCTATCCCCCTCCTGATAAGAGGCCTAGGCAAGGGACAGACTATGAATCTTCAGATCAGGTTTCCATTTTTTCTGATTCCTCTCTTGATCAGGAATGTTCTCTTTCCCCCTATGAGGATTCTGATGCTGAAGAATCAATTCCTTCAGCTTCTCCTCCTGAGGACTACTCTTTTGGGGAAACCTTGCATACCATGAGGGAGCATTTTCACTGAGAGAGCCAAGACTTTTCAGAATCTAAGAAAAGGCTCAGAGATTTCCTTTTACTACCTCAACACAGGCCTCTAGCTATCCCACCTTTGTTGGACATTGTAGATGATGTGTTCTCGGAGGCTAGTCTGACCCCTGACTCTCTACCTCCAGCTCCTGTTAAGCCAGACAGATACTACAAGGTCCCTGACTCTCATAAATTTCTTTTCAAAAACCCTTCTGCAGACCCAGAAACTATTTCTCAGGGTCCAAAGGGGGTCAAGGCTTCCACTGCAAAAAATCCTACCCCCTCTGACAGGGATTCCAGGGCTCTGGATAGATGGGGAAAAAAGGTTTACACATCTACTACTTTGGCTATAAGGGCTTTAAATTGCCAGTTTCATATGTTAAAATATCAGCAATATATCATGACATTGCTTAAACAGAAAATGATGGCAAATTCTGAATGTGCAGAAAACAAAGAAATGCAGGATTTATTGCATGCAGCTGAACAAGTTGGAAAGCATACTTTGCAATGTGGGTTTGATTGTCTGGAGGCCACCTGCAGGGCCACTGTTACGGGTTCTGTCATTAGGAGGCATGCTTCGTTAAAGGAACAAAATCTGCCTGACCATGTTAAAGCAAAATTATTAGGTGCTCCTTTACAACATGATACCTTGTTTGGTGTTAAGGCAGAAGAGGTGTTAGAGAAAATGGAGGACAAAGCTAAATCTATGCAAACTGTCAAGGATTTCTTACAGGTACAGCCACCTAGATTTAGCAGACACTGGCCTACAAAGAATTGGTCCTTTCCGGTCTAAGACAGACCTCAAAGGGGCAGATCCAGACGTCCCAGAGGCAGATCACAGCTGCAAGGATCCTACAGGTCTAAGCAGTGGAGTGCTTCTACCTCCAAAGGTGGAGAGGACAAATCACAATCATGCAGGAAACAGTCCCAATGACTCCCCCCTGCCTGCGCCAAGCACTTATCTTCTTGCAGCACCCTTGGGGGGAAAACTAGCACTTTTTTCTCAAAATTGGCACATTATAACCCAGGACAAATGGGTTCTAGACATAGTGTCACAAGGCTACAAGTTTAATTTCCATACTCTGCCAAGGGCAAAAGGTTGGTCAGACCTGCCAAAGAATCAATGGGCAGAGGCTCAAAAACAAGTCGCAGCTCTCATGGACATGAGGGCTATTCAACAAGTACCACAGCAAGAGCAGGGACAAGGATTTTACTCAAGACTGTTCTTGGTACCAAGAAAGGACAAAGCTTGGAGACCAATTCTGGACCTATCTATTCTAAACACTTTCCTGAATATACCAAAATTCAAGATGTTGACCTTACAGCAGCTTCTGCCCATGCTGGGCAGCAAGGCTTGGCTTGTGACTTTAGACCTAAAAGGGGCATACCTGCATGTCCCAATCAGACAATCATGCAGAAGATACTTCAGGTTCAAGTCTGGCTCAAAGCATTACCAATTCTCTGCACTTCCCTTTGGCTTATCTACTGCACCCAGGGTCTTCACAAAGTGCCTGGCACCAGTAATTGCTTACTGCAGACAAAGAGGAATACAAATATATCCTTACTTGGACGACTGCCTCATAGAAGCAGAGAACAAGGGCATTCTACTACAGCATCTGATTTTTGTAATAAAACTCTTAACAGGCCTAGGGTACACAGTCAACAAAAAGAAATCAAAACTAGTACCCTTTCAAGAGATAATATTCCTGAGTGCAAGCTTAAATACAACTGCCCAGATGGCTTTTCTCACTCCAGACAAAGGCAACTGACTACCTATTTCAGGGAAATGGCAACAAAGGCCCAGTTATCTGCAAGAAAATTTCTGCAGGCTTTGGGCTTCATGGCATCTTGCATCTTACATCTTACTAATTCCATATGCAAGACTGCATATGAGGAAACTTCAATGGTACCTAAAAAGTGTCTGGACACAACATTGCCACAGCCTGGAAACAATGATTACTCTAATTCCCTACCTGCAACAGGAATTTCGATCGTGGGTCAAGACTTGTCACCAAAACAAGGGACAGTCATTCTCACTACCCCCAGCCAGGCAGAGCCTAATGACGGATGCATCAGATTATGCCCGAGGGGCACACAAGGCAGGAAGAGGCATTCAGGGCACCTGGTCCACAAACCAAAAGCATCTACTTATCAATCAAAAATAGATGCTAGCTGTTCAAAATGCCCTGACAGCCTTCAAGGATCTACTTCATCCGGGACAACTACTGATAGACAGACAACACCACGGTCATGTGGTATATAAACAAGCGGGGGGGGGGCACTCATTCTTACCCCCTGTGCAGACTAGCCATGGCTTTATGGGGCACAGCATTGACTTACCAAGTTCATCTGCAGGCACAATTCCTGCCAGGAAAGGAAAATACTCTGGCAGACGAACTAAGCAGAAACCTCATGGATCCCCACGAGTGGCACCTGGATCCACAAGTCTTCAACATGATAACAATGAAATGGGGACGCCCGGACATAGATCTATTTGCCTCTCCTCAAAACAATCAACTAAAAAGATTCTGCACAAGGACTTATCACAGACAAGCTTGGAATGTGGATGCCTTATCTTTCAACTGTACAAACCTATCAGTATATGCCTTTCCTCCACTTCCTCTCCTCCCCAAGGTTCTCCTAAAGGTCAGGCAGGAGAAACCAAAAATGATTCTGATTGCCCCAGACTGGCCACACCAATATTGGTATCCGATGTTAAGGAACTTGTCCCAATGCCCAGCCTGGACCTTACCTCAAATACCTCATCTACTGTCCCAGCAAAACAATCATATTCTGCACAGCCAGCTCAGGACCCTAAACCTGTCAGAATGGCAGATAATGTAGCCATACAAACCACACCTCTCAGTAAAGCTGTGATGGATGTCATTTTAGAAGCCAGCAGTCCCAGTACTAGAATATCCTATGCTGGGAAATGGAAGAGATTTTGCGCTTGGAACCAAGCTCAAGGAACTGATACAGCTGTCCCAAATATTCCTCAGATTTTGCAATATTTAACTGAGATGCTGGACAAAGGCCTATCTTTTTCATCAATTAAAATCCATGCCTCTACCATTTCGGCTTATTACAATACAGAGCTACCACTCTTTTCTCATCCTTTATTAGGGCAGTACCTCAGAGAAGCCAAAAACTTAAGGCCTCCAAGGAGAATGCCAATACCTGCATGGGACCTCAATTATGTCTTGGAAAAACTCACCTTACCACCTTTTGAGCCAGCTGCTACTGCGGACATAAAGTTTTTATCTTGGAAAACAGCTCTGCTCCTAGCAATAACTTCTGCAAGACGGGTTTCAGAGCTACAGGCTCTCATGGCTATGGAACCCTTTATCATTTTCTATCCTAACAGGGTCTCTCTGAGAACCAACTCTACATTTATGCCTAATGTGGTATCCAGTGTACCAGTGTAGCCCTTAACCAAACAATTCATTTGCCAACCTTTTATCCAAATCCACAGAACAAGGGGGAGAAAATTCTGCATTCTTTGGACATACACAGACAACTTAGATTCTATTTGGACAAAACTAAAGTTTTCAGAAAGACAGCAATTACTAGTGGCATATGCCACAGCATCACAAGGAAAGGCCATCTCCAAGCAAACTATTTCAAAGTGGATAGGTCACTGCATTAGTTTCTGCTACTCTCAGCATGGCAAACCAGTGCCTAAGGGCATTAGGCCACATTTAACCAGAGCTGCAGCCACTTCTGCAGCCTTTCTCAGGGGAGTACCAACCAAGGACATTTTGGAGGCTGCTACTTGGAGTTCAGTGCATACCTTTACAAAACATTACAATCTGCCTCTTTACTCTAAATCCAGGGCAGGCTTTGCCACTGCAGGTCCTCATAGCCGCTCCTAATGCTGTTTAGCTCCAGCCCCCCAACCATAGCTTTGGGACTCAACCCAAATGTAATGACTGCAACAGTGAAACATGAAGAACATAGTACAGTTGTGTACACTTACCATAAATGTAGATGTTTGAGTGTATTCACTGTTGCAGTCCAGGTTACCCACCATCCCCCTTATTTTTACTGGAACTTATCTTTACTTCTCTAATCTATGCAACCTAGGTGGTGTATGTGCTTATAGATGAAGGTAAAGCTTATTTTGGTGCATGTATGTTTTATTTACATATTTTTAGCCTACCTTTTTGGGGGCACCTGACATCTGGGGTAAGAAAAACTAAATAAAATGGTGTCGGCTGCATCTTTTATACCCCTGATGACCTGACTTCAGGGAAGAGGTGACAGCAACCGACGCAGGACCCAAGACTTTGGAATTCAGGCCGACTGAGGGCAACCTGCCAGCAGGATAACCCAAATGTAATGACTGCAACAGTGAATACACTCGAACATCTACATTTATGGTAAGTGTACACAACTGTACTTTATACCTGTTTTATATGGACTACCTAAGGTCTATAAGGATCATATGAGATCTATCCTTTCTAGCAAAGGCTGGGTTACTGAGCCTTTATCAATTTATATTGAAAAGAACCTAGGGCTACTTTTGGACACCATACCTACAATTATGAGAGATACAAAGTCCTTTTTGCAGGCCTTGTATATACATGGTTGATTGATTTTCACGGGAATACCAATTTGTTGTTAGTTAATCCTGATGTAGCATCATTATTTACTGTGATTCCCAATAAGTACTGCATAGAGCGTATTCATATTTTCCTAGTTCGTAAGACATCTTTTTATGTGAATAAGATTTAAGTTATATGTACGCTCAAGATTTATTTACACCATATGCTTATTTCTAGTTCAATATTCAATGGAGGATGACCTGCATTAGCTTCTGAAGATACACTTTGTGTGTCGTGTTTTTTGGGGTTCTGGTCACTTAGTTATGGGAGTTGTCCACAAGGAGTGAAGATTCAGGGCAGCCCCATTAAATCAACAGTTTGGGGTGACAAAGTACTAGTTTCTGAAGGTACAAATTGTCTCTTGTGTTTCTTGGGGGTTCTGGTCACTTAGCTATGGAAGCTGGCTGTTAGAAGCGAAGATTCAGGGCAGACCCTCAACAGTTTGGGGTAGCAAGAAGTTTGATGAGCCCAGAACACTGAGGGTATGGACAGCAGGGGGAGATCTGTATTGTCACTTTCTGCTAGAGGCTGTACTGGGGAGGGGGTAGAACCTTGCTGCTACTTCCTGCTGTAGAGATTGTTTTGTGGAATTCTTTTATTCTGCAGGTCATATTACAGGCGTGAATGATTTAAGTTCTGTTGGCTGCTCATGAGCCCCCTTTAAGCTGTGGGCAGTAATCCTTTTTGCCCCTATTATAATCAGCCACTGTTTAAAATTTATGTAAAAAAATTAATTTTCTACAAACATCAATGTAGTATTCTATAGGGCTTATTGTCATAAAGCCAGTCCATGAAAATAGCTTTGCATTGTTTTTACACAAGTTTTATTTAAAAGAATAATGAAAAAGTACTTTCTTGCAACAAAATATGGGATTAACAGAAATCAGTCCAGCCCATAGTCTTTTCAAAGTGCAGTTCACAGATCCAGTATTCCTTTATAAAGGGAGTTTCCAAATCAAAGTGGTGCTTACAGCCACCAGCATTATTAACAGGCTTTCCACACAGGCAGGATAACTTCCACAAGTTTTTTAGTACAGGATAATGCCTGCTTATTCCTTTTCAACTTCAGGGGCACCTTCCAGACTTCAGGTTTCATGGACATATTTTAGGCTTCCTTCTGTAGCTCTCTGAGGGGCTACTCTGTGCCACCCTGTCAGAACACAGGGTTCAGAACTCTAATCCCTTCTGTAGGCAGTGGTCCCTATATCCCTCAAGAAGCATCTGCCTCATTGGGTTCTGTCGAGAGCTTCCATCTGGATTGCATGCCTGCTCTGTATGACTTTGTAAGTTCCCCACTCTGACACACCCTGTATTGAAAGCACCAGAGGTAGTGTTTTCCTCAGCATCAGCCGTTGGTATGCTTCACCAGACAAAGGAGATTAAAATATTTTATGGTACATTCTGTGGGAGGAGAGGGAGTTCATGGCATTACATCAGAAGGCTTGGTGCTGTAAGAGTCGGTAGTAATAGCAAAAGTGTTTATGTAGAACACTGCATGCATCTGATCAGGACTGTCACAGCCTTCACCTATATACCTAGAAACTCCACTGTCTTAATGAAAAAATGTTTTAGTTACTAGTTCACTGGCACTCTGAGTAAGCTTCAACATCTGATCTGGTAGTTATCTAGAGGAAATTTATAAAACACAAAACAGAGTAGTTCCTTCTATTTCCATTTTAATATCTTCTTCAGAAGACTGTCAGTATTCTTGTCTTGAGAATTTGGAAGTCAGTGTTATGGGGTACGAGATTTAGAAGTGGACCCATATATATATATATATATATATATATATATATATATATATATATATATATATATATATATATATATATAGTTGTACACTCCACCTGCACTCTTTTTTTTTTTTTATTACTAATCATAAGTTTACTGTTAAAAGACTTTGGAAAATATTTAACATTTCTTCCTATTCTGCATGAAACCTCTGGTGTTACTCTGCTACTGAAAGCATATCGGACTGATCCTGATAGTTTTCCTTGTTCCCTTTTTTTTTTTTATATTCCTAATACCTACAGCATCCGTGTTTTAATCTAAAAGTATCATGGGAGCCTTTTTCCCTTTAATGATATTCTCAGACAAAATTGTACTACATCACTAATAGATATGCACAAATTGTTCCCTTTTCTCTTCGCACCTTATTACCAAAATCCATTACAATATCCCAGGGGCACCCCTGTTTAAAAATGCCTCTTTAATGTCTTCCATTCTCTGCAGAAATTCTTCAAATTTGGTTCTAAGTCTAGAAATGCTGATAAATGAACCTTTTACTACATTCTTTTTAAACATAGTAGATAAGCAGAGATAAAGATACAGTAAAATGAAGTGAGGTAAAAGATGCACACAAACACACAGGGTGTGCAACTTAGCATGGGTATTGGAATGTTCAGGGTGTGAGAGTGACAGATAACTGTGCCACCTCTGCAATGAAAAGTATATCATAGTATGTAACATATGCTAATGACAGCAACATGAGATGGAAATGAGGAATGATATGCCAGTGAGCTGAATACATTATACAAATGAAGGGACCCAAAATAGTGGAGCGATTCAGAAACATAATAAAATGGGTGCATGTCATAGTGGTGAACACCCAAAGCCTTTAGTGTTCAACAGGAGCAAGGCTAGGAATGGCAGCAGCAGGGCAATGTGTTGGGAGCCAGCATTGCACATCACTTCTGACATACCACCAGCTCACTGACAAGTAGATTGTGAACCATTTCCAGGGGGACCGGTGTCTTGTAAAGGATCTAGTACAGCTGTGTTGCCCACAACTGTAATTGTGTGGGATGCACGGTGTACTTATTTCTCTAGATACAAAGGTATGTGTGGCCTTAATTATCTTAGCAATTGGGACTTTCTATTGACCAGTAAGGGACACGTTATGGATATAAGTGAATGTTGTATACTTAGCACAGTGATAACTGTGTAAGAAGGCTCAGCTTTTTTAATCACTAGGACTTACGCCACAGGCATTAGGTTTGCTTAGCTGCTAAAACTTTCCCAGGCTGTAATTCACCTCTCCCCCATCTCATCATGTATTACACAACCCTCTTTGTCTGTCCTATTCTGTAGCTAGAATGAAATTGAAGAAGATGGGGAAAATGAGATGAGAGAGTGGAAAGGCTAAGATATAAGGGTGGGGGATGGAGGAAGGACATGTTACTGAAGGTATAATGTCTTTCAGTGCTACTGATAAAATGAGTACATAATGGCCATACTGTTAAGAACAAGTTAACTTTTAGTAATCATTAGGACAAACTCCTAGCTCTCAAACCTCCTAGACCTTCACTGTCCTAGGGATATACCCTGATTAGAGTAGCCTGGAAAACAGGCCTGATCCTGGAAATGATGTTCATCTTCTAATGACATACACACAGATATTCAGGGAAGATGAAATTGCTCTCTGCAGCTAATGTGTGTGATGTTATAGAAAAAGTTTGCAGATGTAACAATTGCTTTTGTGGAGTGTGCCTTTTGAAGGACAGGCACAACTGGGTCATGTTTCTTATGGCAAAATGCAACACATTTAAAAAGGATGAGCTTTTGTTAGCTTTCTTGCCAAGTTTAGAATTAACATACGACTAAGTATTGATCATCTTTTCTAAATCAGTTGGGGCTGTCCCCCTAAAATCTAAGCGGTCTCAGATACTTCCCATCATTGCAGTATTATGAGAAAACACAGGGAAATATGATTGATGTGGATCAGATCCTGTGGCAATCACTGGCATAAAAGATGGGTTACTCCTAACCAACATCCTTTCTTTATGGAAATCCTAATGATGTTTTATGGAGAGTGCTTTAAGCTGAGATTCTTTCAGTAGAGGTAATGGTGATTAAAAAGAAGAGTCTTCCAATACAAGTATTTCAATTTTATTGATGCAGTAGAGTTGAACAGAGAAAGTGAAAGCTCCTCGAACATAAAATAAATTGCCTACTGAGGAACAGGATCTCATACAGGAGACTGGAGATGTAAAGTTTCTTATAAAAGGCTTTATAGACCTTTAAGGAGGGTAGCAAGATAAAATATTTATCCAAGTGAAAGTAGGAAATGGTCACAAAGAGAACATTGGTAAATGAAAAAAAAAATCCAGAACAGATACATTGTGAGAGATAATTGAGAAACTTTGGAAATGGAGGAAATAAGGGGTAAAGTCTGTGGGCTGCTTTTGGAAAAGTGAAACATTTGTGATGGTAGGTCTCTTATGTAGGGCACTGGGCCAGAGTGATGATTGATGCAGATTTGTGTGTGAGAAAAAGCTAAAACATTTAACTATTACTGGAACTGGAACAGATAAAATAGTAAGTTCCAAGGGATAGAGATCTGGGTGAAACCTGCCTGATACACAAGGAAGCAACACTTTGGAAGGCCAAAGTCTCATAAGCTTTCATACAACAAAAGTTTGATGGGAATGAACCAATTTTGTTTGGGCCCATAAGTAGCTGTAAGGATTTCTTATGCCTTGGATGGTGATGATTTGTGGATGATCCATGTCACCAGAGTAAATGAGGAAAAGTGTAGGGAGCATTCGACCAAAGATGGGATAGAGTATCCTTCAACTAACTTCCTGAAGATGGCATTAGAGAAAAGAAGTAAGTACACTTGTTGGCTGGATAGTTTAGGGGGAATTAAAAGACATTGCCTCTGTCTGTCTGCTATAGAATGTGCATTGCAACCAGGACAAGGACTGGATGGCCCAATGCCATATGCTTGTAACCTCTTGACACAAAAAGTAACAGCAAATTTCTATCATGCTTAGTAATACACCACACTACAGTCATATTGTCTGACTGGACATAAATCTCTCCCCTAGGTAGAGCCCAGAAATGTCAAAAGGAACAGCAGCACTGTCAAAACTTCTAGGAAGATGATGCACAGACGGGGTCTTCTCGGATTTCCACATCCTTTGAATAGTTTATCCATTGAAAGTCTCCTTTATGTAAAACAGATGCATCAGTAGTAAATGCTGTGAGGTTTGAGTATGAAAAGGGGTCCCTGTCGGTGCATTTGTGTAATATAACCACTAGGCTTGATAAGAGCAGCAAGCCTTTAAAATTTGAATTTGCTGGAGAAAACACACTGAGTTTTGAGACTACTGAACTGGAGTGCTCTCATGTAGACCCAGGTATGAAAGACCATACAATTTGAATTTAAATGAGGCCCAGAGCCTTGAGAGAAGACTGTGCAGGAAAGACTGAACACTTTGGATAAGATACATTGCTTGTTGGAGGAATGGGAACCTCTTGTGAGGCAAGAAAGTGCAGTGATGATTATGTCCAGGGAACACTATGACGACTAGATTTTGAAGCAGCTGAAGGTGGGACTTTGTAAGGTTCACTGTGACACTAGGGAGAATAGTTTGAGCAGATACTCTCTGTTATAGAAGAACATCTTCGGTTGGGCCAGCAAGGGGCCACACAACACACATCCAGACCGAAGACCTCTGATCCTTAGAGTCTGACATGATCTGCAGCTACAGTCATACATTTGTAAGAGCACCATAAGGCTGGGGTGAGACTAACTGGAGAGCTGTGAACTGGTAGTGATGGTCTCTAACCCGGAAGTGTGGATACCTCACAAATTCTTTGTGAATTTTGATATGCAGATGGGAGGTCCAAGCAGCATATCTCATCTGTTTTTGTCAGACATAATAGGATAGAGTGGAAAATGATCATATGAAAGGATTCTTTGGGAATGCAAATAAGTAAGCTGCTCAAATCCAGTATAGCCTTAACGTTTTAGATTAGCTGTATTACTTGCTTTATAAGGATATTAATAGCAGAGGCCTAAGATCCTTGGTTTTCTTGAGCACCAAAAAGAATCTGGAGTAATAATCTAAGTCATTCTAGTTCTGTGTGATCTATTAGAGAACTTTTTTAGGAGCTCCTGCAACCCCATTACTTGTTGCTAATTACTGAAGGGGTGGTGTGACTGTCAGTGATAAGGATGGAATATGAGGGCTGGTGGGAATGAGATAATCATAGGATACACACTCACATTGACCCACTGGCCCCTGCAAAGATTTTGCCTGGAAAACTGTAGATTGGCTGGGAACCCCAGTAAAGTCTGCAGAATGGGACTAAAGGTACTGTGCTGCAAAACCAGTGCAGATAACAGAGGAAGGGTTCCTAGCATTAGGAAGGCCAGTTGTATAGAAGTGAGGAGTCAGAAGCATCTGAAAATCTGATGACAGGGGGACAGATGCTAGAGAGACCTAATCTGGAGAGTTTTTGCCAGAAAGAATGGTATCAAGAAGGGTGCCTGTGGAGGAAGGTGGGTCACCAATGCTGTGTTCACTGGCACAGCAAAGGTCTGGCATGGTATCTGATAATGCAACTGAACTGATGTTGGATAGAATGACTTCAGAAAACTTAAGTACTGAAAAAGCTGAAACCTGAGGGAAAAGAGATTGGTGCCACAAAAAAATGACAGAAGTGGTGATGGGTCAGCTGGCACTGCAAAAATAGGTACAAGAGAAAAAATGAACCAGAAGAAAACTCTGACAAGGACTCTTCATGTATGACTTTCTGATCACCTGAAATGAAAACACATCAGTACAGCAACTAACTGATAATTAGTGGGAGGGAAGTTATCAGACTCCCATCAACAGGTTTAGTACTCACATGTACCTGCAAGTTTTAAGAACAAACAGGACTTTATTGCAATAATAATGTGAAATTTCCTAGACTCCCTGTCAACATTTCCAGTCTTTTGCAATAATTTTGGGACAGGGCTGCTCCAGTAAGGTTTTTTTCTTCAGCCATGTCTTTGTGGGCCACAGAACCCTTGAAAGAGAAAGGGGCTCCCTCTGTCCTTAAATGCAACTCGGTGTGTTTAGAATTACTTTAGGCTTAAGCTGTGATGCAGAGGGAATCTGAGAAAGGGAGTGATTCTGTTGTTCTAATGCGGCTAGTTCTTGAGAAAGTAAAACTTCTTCTAATACTTATCATACCACTGAACCCCTATCATATTGAACATATTTGGGTGTCACATTGTGTACTCAGGCAGTACAGGCATTTTCACCTTGTGTAATCAGGTAGTGCAGGCATGTAATGTGCCTGCTGTGGACATATTTATAAAATAAAAGAGATAATGCTGTGGGTAGTTGTAAGGGTGGGTCAATGGTTAGTGCTGAGGAAAGAACAAAAGAACTTTTTTTCCCTCAAGCAGATAGAAAAAGAACAATAGTTTTGCTACCTGAAGAAAAGATACAAAAGAGAAAGAAGAAAATCCCAATTATACAATGCTGTACCTGGGAAAATGATTTTTTAAATTAGACAGCTTAGGGATGTTACTTATAGCATAGGTGTTTTTGTAATGTAAATGACACTGTAGGATCCTCCACGATGGAACAAAGATTCAGTCAAAAACGTAGCTTATATCCAACATTCCGATTTTATTGAGAGGTGAACAGGATAAGCGCTTTCGCGTACTATAGATGTACGCTTCTAGGTGTTTTTGTGGCAAAAAAAGAACTGGAGAGAGAGAGAGAGATGGTACACAGGACCGGCCTTTGGTCAACTGGTGCCCTAGGCAAAAGGTCTTCACAGTGCCCCCCCCCCAACACCACCCTATACCCCCATCCTGGTTTACCTACACCATTCAGATTACTGGAATAGCACCTCTGCTAGAGCGGCACCTTAGGTGGCCACCTAGTTGGCCTATGCCTAGGGCCGGCATTGATGGTACAGGACAGAAAAAGGAAAGAAAGGGGAGTGGCAAGCTGTGAAAGTTTAGTAGCTGAGCAGTTCTAATGCTTGTGGCACAAATTCTAGTGGTTACTGAAAGTGCAGCTCTTCTTATCAAATCATCCCTTGTCTTTTTAACGAGTCTGAACCGCTAATAGAAAGCACCTGCACTACGACATGATGGGACTCTGTTAAGTTATGCTTGTTTACAATACGATGTCTCATTTGTAGAAATTATTCTGTACCTGCCACAGATTACGATTCCCATTTCTACAGCATCAGGATGCAGACTTTGTGCATACATACACAAGTAGCCACTGTTTATTAACCAAAGAATCAATGTTTTTCAGTTAGTGTTATCTTTCTGACTTTAGCATAATAAGTTTGCAAAAGATGAGCACCTCTCTAAAGACCGTGTTAACGCTGGACTTGAATATGGGTATATTGACTTAAATGACTTGCAACAGTTCTAGATGCAGTTGGTTTAGGGCTGAAAAAGCCTAAACTACAGCACTTATGAAATTTCACTTTATTGGTTTTGTTGCACTTTCTACCTGTCAAAAGTTTGACTACCTATATAAGTGAGATTAAAACACTTTCTGGTACATTTCTCAATTTCTATTGGTGAAGGAAATTAAGGAACTTGCATATAAAGTACAGACAGAAATAAAAGATTTTACTAACTGTATTTTAAATATAAAAGTCATACTGGGTAACCTAATATGCTTCTAGTCTAGTGAACTGTCTGCATCTTTCTTAATTTCTGTTTTTATATATTCTGGATTTCAAGTTGGCACTACTGTTCTTAATAAACAATAAGGCTAGTTCTGATGACTGGAACTTGCCTGTTGCTAAATACATTTTTGAGATAGTTGCTTGGGTGACTAAAACGGTTGGAACCTCCACGATCTCTGGTGGAGGAAAAAGCTGACCATCCCAAAAATTAGTATTAATGATTTAGAAGTGAATTACTTACCTGTGAGATTATTAAATTGCAGCAATAAAAAAGAACACAATACCAATTAAATAGTGATACATCATTTTCATTATACCATATTTATTAACAAAAATATCTCTTTCACCTGAATATTTTCTGGTCTTTTTTGTAAGATCAGTTGTAGTTCATATGAAATGCTGATGGTATACGAAAGTATAAAGAATACAAATATTTGTTTATGCATGTACTGGGGTCTCAGTCATCTAATACTGTGCTGATGTGAGCAAAATATCTGACTTGGGAAAGAAAGAATGATTTTGAGATGTTTGCATTTAATGGAAATGTCAACCACAGTTTTTAACAGTGCAGTAAATAAACTGCCAATAAAATGTGGTCAGTAAAGGGGAATTGTGACTGAGGCAACCAACAAGGAAGAATTAGGGGTCTTTCAATCTCTCAACACAAAAAATAGTAAAGATTATAGACAACATTTAAGGGGGAAGCCGAACCATTTAATTGGTATATTACAGCGGAAAAGAAGTATGCTTTGTCAAGATTTGAGGGGAAAACAAAGGGGGTATCACTCAAAAGATGTTTTATATGAAAAAAAAATGTATAATGAGAGGTGGACAAAATCTTTATAATGTTTTAGACAGCGTGAGAAAAGAAAGGGTACAGTGAAAGAACCTACCACTTTATTCTAGTAACAGAAATGGCAAAGGGATGTGTGCGTCAAACATTCTAAAGCAGGCAAAGTGCAAAAGAAAGCAAACAATCAAAAAAAGAGGTGCAGGGGAAATGCAGCACCAAATAAGAAGTTGTTTACTGAAACAGATTAAGAACCAGCCAGCAGCTGAGGTTACACTTTGGGTTCACCGAATGCAAAGCAATAAACAGCAAAATTATTTAAGGAAACAGTGGAAGCACACCGAAATTCTCATGAAAAATATAATATGATGTGGAGAAGGGGAGTAAAAAGAATGGAATGACTACGACTGACCCTAGGGAAACTGTTTTTTAGCAGGTGGAGATTGGGGGAGATGTATCCTACTTTTGTATAGAACCAACTCCGGCATGTAGTCTGAAGAGGACAAGTACCTCTGGAAAAGTATTTAGCATGGGCAGTAGTGTATGGCCAGTTCTTTGTTTAAAATGTAGCCACTCTCAAAGTTGACCTCATCCTGAAACAGCTAGCCCTATTCCACTTATCTATTCAGTAATTCTTTTCAGCCTTACCTTGCTTTAATTCATCTGTTGCCACTGGTTATCATCCATAAGTTTAACCCCTTTCAGAATCAGGAAGTTTTATGCACAATGAAAGTTTTGTATATGTAACAGTCCTACTCTGAACTTCTAGATAAAAACAGAAATAAACTGTATTTTATTGTACAGTAGTACAGAGCAAATGCATTTTCCCTTTAAAATGCGTTAAACAGAATCTGTCTCTACTCTTGAGAAATAGCTCTGTACAAAAAGTACTGTGATTTTAATTACTGCAGCTGTGCTTATCTAGCATATGCTACTTCACTGTTAAAAGTAACACAGCTAGATTTATTATCGGGATTTCCTGACAGGATGGGATCTGGACTACTGGAAGGAGTGCTTTTATGTATTTTTAATACCCTAATAATGTTAATTATGTGCAATTATAAGCTAGAGTATCACAATTGCTCCTTTGTTCAAATATGTGCTACTTGTTTGGTGTAAAAAGCTGTTACTATTTTGCTTTAAGAGAGAGGTTGTGGCAGAAAAGGGTTAGGGTTCTTGGACCAATTCATCTATTTAACAAACAAAATTAATAGCCCCTTTGCATCCATGTTACATTAAATTATCAGGTTTGTGAATCACTATGCCTATACAAGTAAAATTAAAATGGCAAAACAGTAGGGTTGCCACCTTTTAACAAGGGCAAAGTGGGACATTGACATGACACTGGCCACACCCCCACCACATCACCAGAGTTGTTAAAGGAGATGCAGTATTAGTTATGGATACAACATTGTGACATTACAGCATACTGAAAACTCATACCATTTAAATGAAGTGAACTATTACTGCAAAAACACACATTACTCAGTTGTAAAAGTAAATAAACTTTAAATGAATAAAAAACACACTACTCATTATACAGACACTTGTTTATTTAAAAAGTTAAAAACTTCATAAACCAACCACTACTATTCAGAAAGAAAACTTAAAAAAATCTACATACCACATACAAGCCAAGTATAAAATTAAGACTTTATTGTCAATTAAAGCTAAAGCAAAGAAAAAACACAAAATGACATACTGTACCCTAGTACTACATACTGCACACTAGCAAATTAACACTAAACAAAGAAAAACACAAAATTACAAACTGCACCCTAGTACTTTATACTGCACACTAGTACACTAAGTCACTTTTTTTTAAAGTGTATTTTGAATTAGATTTTATGGCTTGAAGAAGGGCCCGATTTGAAACAATATTTGAGTAAAAGTCACAACATTTCATCCGGTAATTTACACTCATCATTAGTTCAGCTTTTAACAAGTCCACACTACATCGGTTTCGCACATCTGTCCATTTACCTTTCACCAAAGAAAAAACTCTTTCTGCAGATGTGTTTGAAGTCGGTATAGATAAAACCCTAGCAATTACCAGATATAGTGTAGTCATTTCAGGCCCTTCTTTGAAAAGCTTCAGCCACTTCTCTCCTAGGGTCAAGCTTGTGTTACATAACTGTTTGAGAGAGGGCCTAATTGCCAAGTAGTCCCTAAAAAGATACTCTTCATCTACATCCTGCAGACTCAGGGCAGTGGTCACATTAAGCAAGTCACTGAAAGCAAAGGGTTCATTTAGAGATAATTTAGATAGTGTAAACAAGTAGTTGCTTTCAGTATAATCAAACCACTGTTCCAGGTATTTCACTGCTGTCTCCAAGAACACAATGAAGTCTCTTTTCAGTTTGTTAGCAGAAGTGCTATCTAATGAGCTCATAAGTGCCCTAAGTTTCCCTCCAAAGAAAGCAACTTCAGCTCTTGCCTGCAGTTTTTGCTTCAGAGAGACCATTACACAAAAGGTTTCCATGGCAGTAAGTGCTGATATTTCTAATGTACTTATATGTTCATTAAAATCAACAAGAACAGCACAGAGAAAGTGCAAATAGTACTGGGGCAGCATAGGCAATTCATTCTCACCATGTTCATTAGCTGAAAAGTACTGCCATATCTGCCAGGGGGTCTCCTCTTCTCCCTTTGGAGAGGAAATAGGACTGGATAACTGGGAGATTTTTCACTACTCTTTCAATGGCTGGGAGTAGTGACAGCCACCTTGTTGGCACATGTCTTAACAGACTCTCAAATTCCATGTCACAAAACTTAAAGAAGTCTTTCAAGTCTCTGGTCCTTGTGGCCGAACCTGAGAAGTGGCTGAAAAGTTTCATACAAATACTTCCACGTCGTACGGTAGTTGTGCTGCAGCTTTTTTGGCTACATTGTGAATGATGTGGTCAACACAGTTAGCCTTCTGAAGAGATGGGCACTTTTCTTTTAATCTAGTATACACACGAGATTTCTTCCCCATAAGCTGAAATGCTGTTCCAGGGCAAGGAATGCCTTTCCATAATGTTGGAAATTTGATGTGAAATAGCCTGTGCAGATTCATCAGGGTCTTCATAGAAGTCCAAAAGGCCATTCACCACCCCTTCTTCTTTAGAAAAATACCTCATAACAAGTGGAAATAATTTTATGTTCCCCTTGTTGGAAGCATCTGATGAAATTGCAAATGAAGTGCCTGGTTTTTGAAGGTCATGCAGGAGGCATTCCAGTGAGTGTGGTCCCAAAACATTTTTGACTATGGCTTCAGCCTTGGTTCTGCCACAAGATAGTTTCTTTGCAGTCACTGTACAACTGGCTGGCCAGCTTTACTGCACAATCCAGGCTGTTATAGGAAATATTGTGCTTAACAGCATGGAACACCTCAGAGGCTTCTGCTGCAATGATCCTAAGCTCTGGTCCCTCAAGGTTTGTATTCCTTGCCCACTTTGTCATCAGGTGAGTGGATTTAGCTTGAAGAATAGCAGTCTTATGTTGCTCAGTTGCATCATGTCGTGCAACATCATTTCTTCCACCGTGGGTTACTAGAAATTCTCTCTTGCAATATCTGCAGAACGCTTTGACATCACTGTATCTCTCGATCCAGTTGAATTCTGTTTTCCAAACATCCTGCCACTTGCATATTCTCTTGCTGCTGGTTGACTGTGATGAAGCTGCTGCTCTCTTCATGCTTGAATCTGTACTTACCTGATATGCAACATATTTACCAAAACTGTGTTAGTATGGTGCAGTAACATACTGGTTCACAGCACAAATGAACTGGCTCAAAAACATTGGCATACGAAAGAACTGGCTCGAAAAACATTGGCATGTGAAAGAACTGGCTCAAAAAACATTGGCATGCGAAAAAACTGGCTTGAAAAACATTGGCACCCGAAAGAACTGGTTCGAAAAACATTGGCATTAGAAAGAACTGGCTTGAAAAACATTGGCATGAGAAAGAACTGGCTTGAAAAACATTGGCACGCGAAAGAACTGGCTTGAAAAACATTGGCATGCGAAAAGAACTGGCTTGAAAACACTGGCATGCAAAAGAACTGGCTCAAAAAACATTGGCACACGAAAGAACTGTCTCGAAAAACATTGGCATGAGAAAGAACTGGCTTGAAAAACATTTGACACATGAAAGAACTGGCTCGAAAAACATTGTCACTTGAAAGAACTGGCTTGAAAAACATTGGTACTTGAAAGAACTGGCTCAAAAAACACTGGCATGCGAAAGAACCGAGGAATGGAGCAGAAAAGAATTATTACAAACAGTTAGTAGGGGGTATTTTGGCCATTGAAAACTAACATTAACACAGCTTATAGAAAATTAAATGCATTATTTTTACCACCGAACATCCCCACCCCACCCCTCAAGAAAAGAAAGTTAACCATATTCACTGAACCAAAAAACACTAAAATGAATGAGAATGCACAGTGGATACCATAGACCTGATTTAGCTTTTGACCACACCAGTTAAAAGAAATGTATGGCACTAATTTACACAGCCGAATGATCTATTAATGAACATGCCCAACAGCAGCACTGGTCGTAATCGGATTATAATGAAAACAGTACATAAGTTTATTGAAGACATCACTAAAACACAAAATACATAAACTGCGGTGGTGGTGCTGCGGTAGCGTTGTCGCCTCATAGCAAGATGTTGTCCCGTTCGATTCTCAGCTAGAGCGTCTTCTGTGTGGAGGCATACGTGAATGGGGCGTGCCTTCGTTGAAGGTTGTACGTAAAAATCCACTACCAATCATTAGCGGACCGAAGTTCCGCTGTGGCGACCCCTAACCGGGAAAAACCGAAGGACACAAACAAACTAAAACACAAAATACAAACTTTGCTAATTATAAAAGCAAACTACCCTGTTACAACAACATGGTTTAGCACAATCGCAAATACATTGCATTAACTTCTGAGCATGCATCCACAAAAAAAAAAAAAAAAAAAAAAACAGGAAAAAGTCCGTAAACATTTTAACTTTTAAAAATACTTCTTGCAAGAGAAGTAATATAAACTACAGTGTACAACAGACTCCATGGGCTCCTTTTACCTCAAAACATAGCAATTAAGAGTAATTTACCCACCACAGCAATGCAATAAACAGGCCCAAGCAAAAGCAGCACACCCATATTCACACAAGCAAAGCAGTACATTTTAACCTTATTAAAAATGCATAATAAATTAAATGCACACATTTACAAGTATAAATGAAAACAATCTTGAAACAGCTTCGGCAAATTGGCAACATGTACCTACTAGAATAATAAATGAATTACATTAATTGTTAACATTCCCCCTCAAAAAGTAGACTTGTACCACATACACATTGACTTGCAGGAACTAACAGGAAAAATTACCCAAACAGTATATCCTAACTTCCTGAAAACATGATTAAATTGCACACATTTCCATACAAAAAAGTGCAAACTATGCTCGAACATTTTCTGTCTGCAAACAGATAATACCCAGAAAAAGCTACGACAATAGAAATACATCACACTAAATTTATATTTCATTGCCCCCCACCAGAAATAAACAAATTCTATACACAGTTCAACCTTTTAAAAGTAATGCTTCCAAATCATACCCCCAAGAATAATAACAATTACATATACATTCAGGTTTTATACCTTTAAAAAATACTACTCAAAATAACCACTGCACAGATTTAAATACTGCGTACTGCACCCCCATTTACCTCTAAACATTAAAAAAATTAAACCACAGTATATTCCCATTTTAAACTACTACTCAAAAATCTCAAAATAACCACTGCACATATTTAAATACTGCATACTACATCTCCATCCATCTACCTCTAAACATTAAAAACTTAAATAAAGCACAATATTCCCATTTTAAGTAACTAAAGCCACAAAATGCTACTATGTACTTACCACTATCACAGTTTTTGCTGGGCTAGCTTGCTTCCTTCCTGTTGGAATGGCTCAAGTGGCTGGGCGGGCTGGCTGGCAGGCTTCCTCCCTTGCAGGCTGGCTGGCTTCTTTGCTTGCTGGATGGTTTCTTTGCTTGCTTGCTTGCTGGCTGGCTGGCTTGCTTGCTGGCTAGCGAAATAGAATTTGCAGATATTTTTCGTTCGCAGCTGTAGAGCTTAGTGCTCTATAGCTGCAACCTTTATTGGGCTCCACTTAGTAATTCCCCACCCCCTCCAGTCCCTGCAGCCAATTGCTGTTGCATTACACCACCCGGACCTAGCAGGGAATCCCTCTAACTGCAGGTCCGGGTGGTGACGTAGCCGCATTGCCGTGGAAAAAATGGAAGTATTTTCGGTTTTTCCACGGTAATTGAATTCGCGATCGGGGAAAACGGGACTTTTAAAGTCCCACTCTTGGTGAATGTTTGAAGCGGGATGAGAGGGCTCAACCCGTGAGTGTCCCGCTGACAACGGGACGGGTGACAACCATACAAAACAGCTTTATTATCACTTGTTCACAGAAGTAGTATGCTATAATCATCTTCCCAATCCCCAAATAAACACATTAAAAATTGAGACTAAAAACATATTTTCCTCACCTCTGCAGGGAGATTCTTGAATGCAGTTAAAAAGTGATCTGGAGCTGCTGCACTGCCAACTAATCCAGTGACCCTCTCCGGTCTAGCCAAGGCAGCCAATACCATAAGCCATCCTCCCATGCTGGAGCCAATCAGTATCTGTGAACAAGTTAAACCACAATATATGTATACAAAAGTACTGTCTTAATATGTTACAGAAGAAAGACAAGTAATTTTTTTATCACATCTCCATCTTTTTTGTGCTTACTTGCACACGTAACTCATTAGTTTAGTAACATTGGTACTTTTTGATGCTGAGGTAGCAGTCACAGGACTCTGAAGCATTGTCCTTCTGAATTCCGCCTTAAACCTCAATGTCTCCAACAGGTTTAGGGCTCAGCTCTCTTTGGTTTGCTTTTCATTTAGAACATATCCTTTAGCCACTCTAACCAACTGTCAATATAACTGTTCATTTATGTATGTTTTTAACTCTGCTGTTTGCCATTCAGTAGTCCTTTATAGGCAATAGCCAGTTATGGGAGGCTCTTAGCCAGGTCACCATCTAGGTTTCTTGTTTTAACACTAACCTCAGGTATTCTGCAATTGGTCTGTGATACTGGCCATCCGATTATGCATGCAATGCTGCTTGCACTTTGACTGTATAAGTTGCATAGTGTGGATGTCTTAATTATGACCCTATTGTTACTGGTAAAATTCATTCTTTCACAGTCATAGCTATATTTTTACTAATGAAACTATTTATGACACCTAACTTCTATATAGCAGTAAGCCTGACTCCCCAGGATGAGCAAGTCATTGCTGGCTGATCTCTCCTACCCTCTCCCACTGAGTCATCTAATGCCTGAGTCACCAGTTAGTCCCAGGTCATCTGGGTCACAGCCAGGAATTCATCTGTGTGTGACATGCAGCAAGCACAACATAACAATTTGACTATAGCTCATAATGACCTGTTACAAACTGCTTTTCTTTTCTTATATTTTTTCCACATTTTCTGAAAAATCAGTATATACATATTTAGTATTACAAAACAAATGAATACCAGAACTGTTCTAAAACTGACAGACTGTTAAAATCTGGAAACCCAGTTTACAATGACCAAGATAACAGACAAGCCTGCACAAAGTGTATCCAGAATCATACACACCTTGAACATGTTCAGTATAAAACAGACAATTGTTTACACAAGAAGCTTTTACATTTGGACTTTGAATACTGTTGTGTAGCACATATCTGAAAAATATGTTTTTGATCATTTATATATAGTTTGTTCTCTTATATGGCATTAAACATAGGTCTGAGCACAAAGTGCAAATAAATCACAGTCCATCTACACAGCACCACATTAAAAGCAGGTAAATCAGCTTGCTATACTAGGCCAGACTTTGCATCATTTATGTAAGTACAGGCTTCAAGGAAGACATATGGTTTTGAATTATCATGAATGTAACATATATTTGTTTATTAGTAACATGTATAAACACATTATGAGCTATGAAGAGCAAATACTTGGAATGCTGTTCACCATAACACCAGTTTTGTGGTATGCAGGCTATTATAGATGGATAAAAATGGTCTTTGTCAGTTAAAAACATACTCTCTTGTATGAGCTGTACTGTTATATGAAGTCCAGCTTGTTGATGGCAGCTCTGTAATACTTTTAGGTTGCAAGTTTGAGTGGTAGTTGTAGGAGAACTGGTACTGATAGATGCATGGTATGGCATATCTGCCATGCTTGCATGCAGGAAGGCCTTACTGGTCCACTCCATTTGTTTGAAGTTGTGTAGCAACATAGCCATCTAATTAATGTATCAATCCAGCAGAAACTTATTCTTGGATTACAAGTCATTGTTGCTGAGACCCTGTTTATGATGTATAAGTGACACTTCTCTGGATTCTCTTTAGTTGATCTAATGGCTTGTTGCAACATTTGGCAGGAAATGCTGCCATTTTCTTCTTGGGACAGCTCCAGATCCTTTCAATAGTGGAATATCTGGTCTGTGCTCTGCTTAGATTGTGAAATAAAAATAATACAGGGTGTTGTTCTCTCCTCAAAGTCCTGTGAAAGCAATGTCTTCATACTTAACATCTGATGGGTGGCTAACCATAAGTTCACCCCAGGGGTTGCACCTGTATCCCTCTTGGACAGGGGTGATAGGTGCTGATTGTGGAAATAAGGGTAAAACTTGGCTAGGCTTGTAAGGGCTCTAGAGTCATTAGCCTAGTAACCTCCTATGACTGCATGATGCCTCAGTATAACCTACTTTTACTGAAATCTGGGGATGCTAAGACAGGGTTTGAACATAATACTTTTAATATCTGAAAGGTGCATTATCTGCCTGCTGTGTCCATTTTAGTTTAAGAAGAATCTTCTCCTTTGTTAGATCTATAACAGAGTGCACTATACATGGAAATTGGGGTATACATCTCTGACATTATCCTGCTAATCCCAAAAATGTCATCACTTGTTGCATAATTCCTAAAATAAGTCAAGTTCTCACTGATTCTAGTGCTTCTTTTTTGGGATCAAACAATTCTTCCTAATACATAACCTAAATGTTTTATCTCTGTAATGCCTGAGTTGCTCTGAAGGTACTGTTAAAATGGCTTATCTGAAAAAGTCTAATTCAGCCCTTGCTTTACCTAGATAGGAGTCTCAATCCTCACAGTATATTATGGCACTATCTTAGCAGCAGCATGTCTAATGAGTGGACTTTAGGACTCTGTCCAGTAATCTTTGAAGAGATACCATGTAACCCATAAGGAAGGAATATATATTGGAGCAAACTCTCTGGGGATAAAAAGGCTGTCTTTTTGCTGGCTTCAGCTTCTGGAGAGATATTGTCGGCACACCTATGGAAGCCCTAATGTGGTTAAGAATCTTACCTTCCCCAGTCTTTTTATGAGTTCATCCACCTTAAACAGCGGGAAACAAATTTTAAATTGATGTTTCTCTTGAGCTAAATTACTTCATCAGGCTGTGGGACTAAAACTATGGAATTGTTCTCACTTTTTGACTACTCTCTGTCATCCTCCTTTATTTTAAACACCTTTATTAAATTATGACTTAAGACATAGGATAACATGCATTAACAGAAAAGAAAACAAATCATATTAACATTGCTCATTGCTTCCATTTAAATCCATTATACATCATGTATTTTTACTTTGTAACTATCATTAGTCCTCTGTGTCCTCTATCTTAAGCATTTTTTGTATTTCCCCTTGCAAAGCCTTTCCCTGTGGCTCTAGTATTCTGTAAGGTTTTAAATTAACATTTTCTCCTTTGTCTCAATATAGTGCTGAATCAGGTTTGTTCAACTATTTAATTCTTAAAACACTTCTTTGTTTCTTAACAGAAACCCTCATATCTCATGTTTCTGTGGGTTAGATAGTGTACCATCTACCCACAATGCAGCCACAAAGGCTATTTTTCTCTAACAGTTCCATAAGTTTCTGTCATTAAATTAATTACAGAGGTATACACTTCTTCCTGTGGTTAATACTGGCATGGTGTATCTGTTCTGTGCTTCTCTTAATAGTCTGTCTAACCCTGTAGATTACACTATTTAATTTTTCTCTCTTTCAAATGGACCTTACCATTTAGCCAAAAACATGTTTTTTTTTGTTGTTTTTTTAGAAAGGATATTCTGTTATACCTCCTGTTGTGTAGCCTTGGATCTTTTCATGTGTTCCCATGTGATGGGTTTCTCCTTGTTTCTTTGGCAATATTTAAAAATCCTCAAGGATGCCTACCATATTATAAGTTAACAGAACTGAACCTGTCAAGGCATGTGATACTTCTCTAATGGCAGACAAAAGGTATGGTATTAACAGGTCTCAGTTTTTACCATCTTCCTCAATAATTCTTCTAAGAGTGAATTTTGATGTTTAGTTAAAGCTCTGAAGTAACACATCTGTCTGGGAGATGGTACACTAAAGTTTTTAATTGCTTGACCTTGAAGCATTGGCACAGCTGGTCAGTTATTCTGGATTTAATTGGAGTCACTTGATCATCAGTGAGTAATTCCTTAGGTATTCTTACTTTATAAAATAATAAAGCTCCCTAATTATAGATTTAGCATTAGCCTTATATAAGTGGACATCCTCGGGGTGTTTAGTTGCATGGTTCAACATAGCCAAGATATTGAAACCTATTGCTGGATTTTACCAATATCCTAATAATGTCCACAGCAATACATTCAAATGGCACCTCTGTGATAGCAGTCTTCTGGCATCTAGGACATCCAGACCAGAATTTCTCACCTTCTTTCATTATTTCTGGACAGCAAAATCTTACAAGTATATGTACTTTAGTCTTTTCCATTCCTAGGCTTATTCATAATACATTACTTATTCACTACTAGCCTTCTCAAATATTTGGGCGCTAATAACTGGCCTCTCTTTCCTTACTTACTCTCTCTCTGTATAATAAATAATTTTGTAATTCAAAATAGGAGTAAGAAATGAGAATGGTTTGTTCAACATTTCCCTGTGCATCTCTAACTTTTTTTTTACTTATTCTTCAAATTCCTTGTGCATTTTTAAAGTTTATCTGGCTTACCTGGAGATCAGCCACATTTCAAATTTCTTCAGAGTCAGTGTATCATGATGTATATGGTCAGCACAGGCACTGGAAATCTTCTTTTAAGAAAATCAATTCATATCAGTACTCATGGGTGTAAGTTATCTGTACCTTACTTAACTTTTCTTGTTCCTTCCTTTTACTGGCCTGAAGTTTAGAACCCTTTACTTTGATTTATTCTTCTTGCATTTGCACATTGCTGGGGCTCTTTTTTGAGGATATCTTGTCTCCCAGTACACACTACCTTCTTCTTTTTATTTCTCTCACTAAGTTGTTCCATTTCTACAAAGAATTTATCTTCAGTTTTATTTTTTCTTATTTGTAGGTACCTCTTACCAAGAGCATTCCCTTATATGAGCATTCTGCAATAAACTGCTAGGAGGTGACCTGTGTCTGGCATACAAGGCACCCTTTGACACATTACTGATGGATTTACTATACATCAACAAGGTCAATGGCATCAGAACTACTCATTCTAGGGATCTAAATCTCTTCTGCAACAACGACAACAGAACAGTTTGGAGAGACAGGTATACCTCACAGAGGATACCACTGCTGTAGAACAGATTCCCCATCCACATAAAACAAAGCTCATCCCTGTCCATTTGAAAGCGCAATTTAGATCTATGGATGGGAAACAGAAAATGTATCCTAGTTCCTCCTGTACTACTAATGGACAGAGGCAGTATCTAAATGCTTTATCCCATGCACAAGCCCACTCAAATCATCTATGGTATGATCTCATTTATTCTCATTAGGGGTAATATATAATTACCAACCATGGGATTGGCAAGGCCAATCTATAACCAAATAGAATAGTTTATTTCAAACACAAAAATGGAAACTGGCTAGGCTTAAAATGGCATGCAAAGGCAGCTAGCCTAGTACTTACCTATGAACCTATACTGACAGAAATTATTTTAGAACTTTGACCAGGTACTGCTTCTTCCTCCTGAACTACACTAACTGCTAAATTTCTCTTTCTCAAAACTCACCTCCCACTTACAATTCTCCACTTCTTGGGTTTCTGTTTTAGCTTGATAGAGCTATGTTTTCTATCTTGATAGCCCTGGAACATACACTTTAATTGAGTGAGTGAGTGATTCCTTCTCTTCAGTTTTGCTAGTTATTTCTACTACCTACTCTGCAACACTTTTAGTCCACAGTAACACTTCTCTGTACTTTGTAACATTTTCATGTTGCAATTTTTACTGGCTCCTTCCTTTTACTGCTTCTGCTCTTGCAAGTTAGACTGCCATTAGTGTATGCTAACATATCTCTTTAAATCACATAGGTTGTATCTCTCACTCTCTATGTATTCATTGCTAAATGTCTATACCTTTAGGGCTTTCTATTCCTATGCCTTGATCACTGTTTGAGATATATGCTGTTATGAATGTGTCTGGTTGTTATTCCCTCTCCCCCTTTTCTAGCTTTGGGAGAAATTAATTTATAGGCTTATTCAATTGCTGACTCCTTATAACACACCGATAAGGTATTTTGTCAAAAAGATAACCTTCTTCCCAGTATCATATTTAATTTATTTATTTAACATTCATTGATTGGGAAAGTCCAACTAGGACAAAGCCTATTTTCAGTGGAGGCCTGGGGAGAAATGCTCCAGACGCATGTCTTTAGACATATCATTTGATAAATTGGGGAATACATAAAGAGGATGAGCTACCTTTCCAAACAAAGTCTACATTTCTGAGTAATGGCATACTTTTCCCTATCTCCATGAATACATACTAGTTCAACAACTTTCTTAGCAAGGGCCTTCCTTTTCTATACACACTTCTCTTTTATAAGCTTAACTGTGGTCCTTGAGCTGAATAGTCCGTGCAGTTCCCTAATATCCATTAGATGTTACAGTTAATTAATTTGGCAGTGGTGTAATAGCAGAAAACTGACTCAGATATTCTGAAAGGTAATTTGTTAGTTTCCATAGGCTTAATATCATCAGTAGCATAGTCTTCACTGGTTACAGTTTTCATAGATATAGCATTATGGCCATTACTAGTAGAAAATATAGATATAGGACCCCTTTTCCCAGATTTAAAATAGAGCATGTCTACAGTTATTTTCTGTTTACCATAATTTGACACAGGCTTTACTATAGGTCTACTCAAGTAAACACAAAAACGCTGAACACCAAAAAATCCACAGATGACTGCACCAATCCCACGGCTCGGGCAGGGTGAATAGAACCAAAAGAAAATTCCACAAATTCCACAAATTGTGAAAAAACGATTTATTAAACCACAAAGTCACACAGCTCCAGCAATAGAAATATGGTTTAGCGCTTTCATCTGACTGTAATCAGACTTCATCAGAACCATTAATTACAAAGTAATTGACACTTATAAAGCCTTTTTTGGCGCCAAAAACCTCCCAAAATTTGTATTTATATTTAAAATTTAAAAAAAAAATACAATCCTGACAAGATACCTAGTTGAAATGTCACAATAAGCCTAAACTGTTTAAAAAAGGATGCCTTTCAACAGATTTAGATGGGTACATATTAAAATGCATCATGTTTAAAAAACTGTTTTTTCGTCTACAGTTATTTTCTGTTTACCATAATTTGACACAGGCTTTACTATAGGTCTAGCCTGTTCATTTTTAGACATAGTCACATTGTATAACAATCTCCCTAACACTACGTTTTCAGTACCATTAGTGTCAGTTTTTAGCATCCACTTTCTTAAAGAAGGAAGCAAACACCTCATATCTAGCAATAGCTAATATTTCTGCCATTTATTTTTTAGTATCTAGACCCTCAGGATCTAACTATAATCTAAGCAAATGCTTTTATATTACAGAATTGGCATATTACCATTTTGCTAGAAAAACATGCAGCTAATAAACTTTTGAGTTTGTGTCTCAGAGGTAACAACAGCATGATCTAATAATGTTTTTCAACCATATAAGTGTTCTGATATTCAGTCACGTCCATGCTCGTGAAGGCCCTAAATGGTTCACCAGTTAGCTGAGCAGACAGGATGCTAGCCCAGTCACTTCAGCTTCATCCCTCATGGCAGGCAAGCCATTTGAAGTTCATGAAATATTTCTTAAGCTCTTCTTCCCTGGTTAGTTTTTCAAGAAACAAAATATCTTTGGCAGTCTGTGGCCTTGACAATCACTGCCATCCCTTGGCTGCAACAGCAGTACTTCATGACAGTCGCTCTACTGTTGACACTTTGGACAATGTGGATGTTTTTCACACACAATCAAAAGTCCAAGCCTATACCTTGACAGTGCTGTCTCTTCAGCTGAGAAACATTTTGCTCAGATGTCAGGCAGTGAAAGGGAAACTCAGAATCCTTGTTGGCACAGGAAACCGTGTGCCAGTTTTGTTTCTCAATGACTGTGACATCAAAACAAGGCAGCAGAAACACTTTGTATATAACATGTTTCTTTTATTAAAAAAAAAAATAACACAAATATGTGCAGTCTCAATCACAATTTTAGGTTTAGTCCCAAAATAAATTCAAACAGCTGTCTCCTGGCTGGATTCAAATAAATATAATGTTTTCTATTAAAACAGAAAGAAAAAAAACAGTGCAGTCATGCAAATTGTTCTTTAGCACATGAAACAAAATAACACACAAACACTGCAGTTTTTCATACCAGTTTATGTTTAATCCAAAATTAAATTCAGGCAGATCCTTCTGGGTAGAATTTTCAGAAGAATATATTCGGAATATCTCAGGCTGTACATTTTGCTGATTATATTCAGAGAAATTGGGCTTCAATATTGTGAAAGTGTGGTATATATATATATATATATATATATATATATATATATATATAGAGGTCTACTTTGATTCACTGAAAACTACATTTCACTGAATGTAAGTACTGTTGGGCAAATAAAATGTATATGCTCTTTTCCCCACTATAGTGCGATCATGGAGTTAGTATATATAGTTAAGGGGGTGTGGGGCCACAGTCCCCCATATTGGGAAGTGTGGGGGGCCTAGCCCCCACCTACGTAGCTTTTATATATATGAATCTCATTTCACTGAAAGCTAACAATATAAAACCAAAAGTAGGTAGGGGACTATACCCCCCATACCCCCTCTAAATATATATACTAACTCCAGGATCGCACTACAGTGGGGAAAATGGCATATATGTTTTATATGCCCAAAAGAACTTACATTCAGTGAAATGAGTTTTCAGTGATTTCAGCTTTCAGTGAATTGGTGTGAGTGTTTTGAAATTCAGTGAAATGAGTTTTCAGTGAATCAAAGTAGACCTATATATATATATATATATATATATATATATATATATATATATATATATATATTTATGGGTGTAGGACACATGCTAGACTAGCATATGTCCAAATCACAAAACATCAAACACAAATATACGAAAGCGCTTAACATCGAAAAGGGCTTCCGTGTATGTGTAGTTCAAAAAAAAATCTACGTTTCTGCAGGGGGGGCTTTGCCCCCCTGCACTCCCACACCCCCTACTTTATTATTCTCACTCTGAGATCGCATTACAGTGGGGAAAAGGGAATTTTCCCTTACCCGCACTGTAGTCCAATCTATGAAACAGGCACACATACACAAAAGCGCTTGTTGATGTTAAGCGCTTTCGTGTATGTGCGTTCGATGTTTTGTGATTCAGACATATGCTAGTCGAGCATGTGTCTGGATCCCATATATATATATATATATATATATATATATATATATATATATATATATATATATATATACACACACACACACACACACACACACACACACACACACACACATATATATATATATATATATATATATATATATATATATACACATACATACTTAGAAATCCAGATGCCCATATAACTGACATTCATTTACGCAAGAAGAAAATAGCGAAAGATGAAATATCCGAACCATGAAATTTTCCCAGGGTAAGTAAACACTTGTCCAAACATACACAGAACACACACACAGGTAAGTAAAACACACCTAGGTGGGGGCTACAATCTCCACACCCCCGAACTATGTATACCACCTCCGGGATTGCACTACAGTGGAGAAAAGGGCATGATGGGCAAGTGTTTACTTACTCTGGGAAGATTTTGCCATTCTGGTATTTCATCTTTTGCTATTTTTGTCTCATGTAAATGAATGTCAGTTATATGGACATCAGGATTCCGAAGTAAATCTATATAGTACAAACACACACATACAATTATCAGTGCCCTTTATACCATTTTACAAGGGGTCAGTATGTAGCATCATTTGTTACCACCTCTCTTAATGCAGTGCCACTCTCCTACCTTCTTCATTAATCATGCCCTGCTATTGCAGGTTTTCTTGCATATAATCCATTCATCCATCTCTGGTTGGACATCCTTCTCTCCTCTAGACTTTTTCCCATCTTTCTCAAATCTACTTTACCAAATCATCTTCTGCTTTCCTGTACGTATAACTAAACCACTATAATTTGTTCTTCTTGACCTCCTTGGCAACTGTGGCTAACTTGGCTTCAGCTCTGATATCCTCCTTTTTTTGTCTGTCTCATGCTATGCATACTACAATACTCAAAGGCACTTCACCTCCATCACATGATCTAAAGCTTTCTTAGCTGCCCTGTCACACTGTCTAGATTTATTTGCCATACAAAAGCAGGAGTTGTACTGCTGTTCTGTAGACTTTTCAATTTTTTTGCATTCTCTTTGGCATTCTCCTGTCATATACTACCCCTGACAGTTTGTATGAGCTGGGTGCACTACCTCTGATTCTAGCTTTATGTTCACAAATCATATTTCCCATCTCCTCAACCAAACTCTCCCCTTCTTCTGCTCATCAGCATTTGATACCAAGACAACTGTCTTGTCTGTACTCAGTTTCATTCTATCTGCTTTCAGTTCTACATTCCAGTTCCCTTTCATTTGCTTGTCCTGTACATAGTTTGTATTGCCACATTATCTGTCTGTAGAAGCTTTGCTGGTCTGCCAGTTTAATTTCTCCAAGTCTTTTTGGTTTCTAATCCATGAAGGGAATGGACCCCATTCCTAAGTCAGGGTTTAATTAAAGTTCATGAAATTAGTATTGTTTCAGTCTTTGATGTTAGTCAACAGTGCTCTTCATAGCACCCACAATGTGTCCAAAATTGACTTCTGCAATTCATACTGAATTACATGTATTGCTAGTATACCTAAGTTTGGCTGTAAATTCTTTTTTATTAAACCCATTAGCTCCTACTACCTTTAGAACTCGCTGGGTATCTTTCTTCAGCATTGCTGTCATTTCTGCCTGCTTTGTGTCTTTCTGTATGCAGGACACTGTCATCAGTAGGTATAGTAATTTCAACGATCAGTGCTACTTTTGTTTTCATGGTATACTATATCTAGTTTTCTTGCATCTGTTTTTTGAACTGTTGGTAATGGGTGATCCCATGTTGTAAACTTCAGCATTATTTATAATGCTTTTTGGTTTATGTTTCCAATGCTTCTCAGCTATTCCTATTTTATAGAGTTTGCACAGTCCCCAGTGCAACAGTCTTGCCACATCATTGTGCCTTTTGGTGTATAGGCCCGCTGACTTGTATGTATCACACCCAGCAACAAGATATGTGATGGTTTCCAGTTCTTTTTTTTTTTTTTTAGAGAACCTACGTTTATCTGTTTCTTTCCCACATTCAATGGACTTTGTGAACCAATGTGTACATAGTCCACTGTCTTCGGCTGCCATTATTCACCTTTTGTCTTTTGGTTACACTCAGCTGTGCTTAATTATTCATGGATCAAATCCTTATCAACATGAGGTTGTTCTAGAAAAATTCTGTACTTGCCACAATATTTATGCCTTGCCCACATTTCTTTCCTTCTCATCTGATCTTTCTCCTTATATTTTTCTTTTGTTTTTGGAACATTCAATTGTCTGATTTTTGTCTAGTTCTGGTTTGGTTTACATTCTCACTTATCACTGGAAAGCTTCTGCTAAATTAAGCAGAGAGGTCATCTTAGACTTCCTTTCCTCACATTTTAAAACTTTCACTATGTTTGAATCTGATGAGTTACACATGTATGTCTGCATTCCCACAACTGCAGATCTACAAATGTAATTAATTTGAGGAGACCCATACCTCCTTCAGAGCGAGAAATACATAATCTTGGTATGCACAGAATTTTATATATCATTTTATAAGTGTGAAGCATTTTTTCTTGTTTTCCTGTCCACCTGATCCAATACCTTTTGGGGTCAGTCAGTCACCCAAAAACTGTAAGTTACAACAGGAGGAACAAATCAGTTTATAGCTTGGATTTTACTCCTAGATGTCCAGGCTGTTTTCATTATTAGTTTTAGTCTTCTGACGAATTCCTTACTGAGTTTTATTTGCATTTGTTCATGTTTTATTGTTGACCCTTCATCAAATTCCCAAATATTTAAACACTCCCCCCTGCTCATGTTCCTTTATATCACATTCCTGTCCCAGACTGATACATGATAAGAACTTTCCTGCTTTAAATGTTACTGTTGACACTTATCAAGACCAAGTGACATTTTATTTCATCTGCTAGTTCTCTCCTCTCTGGCACTTTTAGTAGCTTATTAGTCTAGCAATTTACCATACCATACTTCTTGTAGCAGTTATTGTAGCACACAAAAGTGCAACCAGCACTAAATGTTCTACAAGGAAACAGCCCCTTTACTTATTATTAATGCCCACCCCTCCAGGAATGTCTAAAGGTCAGTTCCTTGTGCTTTCTCCTATTAACCTGGTGAACTTGGACATCCTGAGGCAATGTAGCAACTGCCTCATGTACACCGACAACCCTTTCCTCTTACCTCCCAACACTCAGACTTGTGAGAGATGCACTTATATCCAAATCAGAAGCCACGCACTCCCCAGCCAAGACCAGAATAGCTAGTCAAAAGGAGAAGGTCAACACTTGCACCACACCACATGGAACACATAGCCCTCCAGAACACACACCAGCACTGCCTTCACATTAAAACACAAACCACACACCCACCATCATGGAGGCTCTCAATAAAAATCTACCTAAACAGCAGAGACCTCCAAGGCAGAAATGCACTCCACCACCACAACACAACATTAATCACGAGACACATAACCCTACTAAACAGTGTGCCACTCAACCAAAGCCCCTAAGGCAAAACAGCATGCCCAGCACACTAGTCATAGGTGACTTGATATTGAGGCACACTGATGTCCCACTCACTAGGTTGAATAAAGAGAAAGTAACAGTCAGCTGCCTGTCAGGTACCAGGATCCACCACATAATGCATGCACCCAGGTCCCTCACCAACAGGTACAAGTAAGACTCTGTCATTGCACATGTGGGTGTGAATGACCTGAGACATACCTCCCTGGACTACATGAAAAGAGACATGCATGAGCTCTCAGATTATGGAGCCCAGGCGGGTATGACCCTAGCCGTGAGCAGCATAATACCATCACCCAGAATGATACCACATTACAAGCAGAAAATTAATGATTTCAACAATTGGCTAAGTTTCTGGTGTCATTCTAAGGGAATCCAGTATCTGTCTGCCTAGGATGACATGACTGACAGACCTCGATGCTTTGCCAAAGATGGCCTGCATCTGTCATCCCTGGGCTTCTGGATACTGGCCAAGGCTCTTGCCACCCCTATAGTGCCTTTTTTAGGCGGTGTTCCAAAGACCAAACTACCACCGTAACAGCTACAAACAAATGCAATCTGAGGGTCATGCTGCTCAACGCTAGAAGTCTAAATCATAAAATGCACTCACTCAAAGCACTCCTTAAAATGGAGAACATCAACATTTGTGCTATAGCAGAGACCTGGTTCAAGGCAGCAGAAAGCACCTCTACACTACCGGGCTATAACTCATTCCACACCTTTCGGCCCCAGAACTTGGACCGAAGCTCCAAAGGCGGTGGTGTTTCCATATTCATAAAGGATGCACACACCCCCAGACTGGTAGCCCAACATAATGCATCAGAGATACTTCAGGTGCAGCTAACATTGGGTATGACAGTGATTCAGGTCATAGTCTGTTACAGGTCCCCAACCATATCCCAAGAATCACACTCCACATTCCTAAGCACCCTGGAGAATATTAGGGTCCAACCTAACACTCTCATACTGGGCAACTTCAACTACCCCTCTATTAACTGGGAAAACTACTCATGTACCAATACACTTGCCCAGCGTTTCCTGGAATTCATTAATTCCAATACCCTGGACTAGCTCGTTCTTACCCCCACTAGAGGTGGCAACATCCTTGATCTGGTCATTACTAGCATGGGCGACTGTTGTTCTACACCAATAGTCAACGCCTCCCTGGTTAGATCCGACCACAAACTAATCACCTTGGAAATCCACATCCCTCCACCCCCCCTCCCAGCAAAGGTAACCACCATGAAAAATGTCTCCAAAGCTAACTTTGGACTCCTAAAAACAGAGGTGGCTAACTTTACGGCACCCATGCAAATGGAGAATAGTTGCATGACTGCCGAATCATACACAAATGCACTGTACGAACACATACACAGATGCATGGATCTCACCATACCAATAGAGCCAAGACACTCTCCTCCAAAAAAAGGAAGCCAGTCTGGTGGTCCCCTGCCATAAACAAACTCAAGGAGGAAACTGATGCGGAATAAGGTGAAGTCCCAAGAATGGAAAAACTCCCTTATCAGCCTCAACAAAATGTTGAGATCCCTCATCAAATTCTCTAAATCTAGCTATGAAATCAGAATTGCAGCAGATAGTAAAGACAACCACAAGGCCTTCTATAGTTATGTAAAGAATCTCCATGGCAATACCCGGATTTGCTCTGAGCTCCTGCACAATGGTACATCCTATACCGAGCCAACAGATATTGCCAATATACTGACTGGCAGATTCAGTGCCAACTTTACCCCCCCCCATGAAGGACCAATCACAGTACCAGTAGATTGCCAGGCACCCAGTATTATGCTGCACAGGTTAAAGCAGCACTGTCCAAGGCCAAGAATACAGCTTCTATGGGACCTGACAATATCCCTGGCTGTGTTCTGCATGAACTACAGAGTGAACTGGCACCTCACTGCCTCACCTCAGGCTTTGTCCCTACTGAATGGCGCACTGCTATAGTCATCCCTCTCCACAAAGGAGGAATGACTACAGCCCCTGGGAACTATCACCCCATTAGCCTGACAAGTCTGATATCCAAAGCTATGGAAGGGATCATCATGGACCTAATAAACAAGGATATAGGGAATATCCAAACTCTAGATCCCACACAGTTTGGTTTTGTGAAGGTAGATCATGCCTGCTCAACTTGGGTTGACTTGTTTGAGTTAGTCACCAGAGCTGTGGATAAAGGGAAGGTGGTTCATACAGCCTACATTGATCTGGCCAAGGCCTTTGATACCATCCCCCACTCAGGAGTCATAGAAAAACTCACTAAGCTAGGCATCAACCCCTATATCACTAGTTGCATTGCAAACTGGCTCACAGATAGAACCCACAGTGTGAAAGTAGCTGACTCCAAGTCAGACTGCTGACCAGTCATGAGTGGAGTCCCACAGGGATTTGTCCTGGTTCCTCTCCTGTTTGGTATCTACTTCTCAGAAGTCCAGGCCAACATGAAGGGACTCTGGCTGACAAAGTTCACAGACAATTACAAGTTGGGAGCCATTATTAACTCCCAAAGTTATGTTGACATCCTGCAGAAAGGCCTCACTGAGACAAACGACTGGTGTCAGAACTATGGCCTTAAGCTCAATGCCAAAAAAATGTGTCATCATCCCCTTTGGGAAAAACCCAGTTCCCATGCATTACCACATCGATGGTAGTCCACTGAACACAGAAGGCATTACAAGAGATATTGGAACACAGGCTGACAGCAACCTCTCTTTTGACCACCACATTGCCACTGTGGTCAGCAAGTCCTTCTATGTGGCACATCTCATTACTAAGGGTTTTGCATCCAGGAAGAAAGAGGTCATTGTCACCCTCTACTCTTCCCTCATTAGGCCAATCATCGAGTACAATGCCCCATTTGGCATGTACCTCACTAGACACCTGCAACAACTGGAGAGGTCGCAAAAGTACCTCAGAAAGAGGATCCTAGGCATTAAACACTTGTTGGACACACACACACATATATATATATATATATATATATACACACACACACACACACACACACACACACACACATATATATATATTTACACATGTACACACACACACACATATATATATATATATATATATATTTAGACACACACACACACACACACATATATATATATATATATATATATATATATATATATATATATATGGGTCTAGGACACATGCTCGACTAGCATATGTCCAAATCACAAAACATCAAACACACACATACACGAAAGCGCTTAACATCAAAAAGCGCTTCCGTGTATGTGTAGTTCAAAAAAAAATCTACGTTTCTGCAGGGGGGCTTTGCCACCCTGCACCCCCCCTACTGTATTATTCTCACTCCGAGATCGCACTACAGTGGAGAAAAGGCAATTTTCCCTTACCCACACTGTAGTCCGCTCTACGAAACAGGCACACATACATGGAAGCACTTGTCGATGTTAAGCTCTTTCGTGTATGTGTGTTCAATGTTTTGTGATTCAGACATATGCTAGTCGAGCATGTGTCCTAGACCCATATATATATATATATATATATATATATATATATATATATATATATATATATATATAGATATT